>NC_050184.1:36964681-37157181 GCF_008315115.2 Sander lucioperca
TGGGTTAAAAACAAACAAAAAGGACATAAGCTCTCAAAGCTACAGTTGGTAAGTTTTAAAAAAAATAGTTTTCTTGTCATGTATATATATATATATATATATAAAGAAGAAACACTAGATGGCACAATGGTATTTTACAAAAATATTAAATGCAACACAAGCTTACGTAGCCGGACTCAAACACAACACTCCCGTCACTGCTGTTGATCCACAGCGGCAGTGTCCATGCCGTCTCAAAGCTCAGTCTCCTGTGTGTCTTTAGCTGCAGACTGTTATACGTCCCGGTGTTGGAATCCCTTCCAGTGATGCAGCCACACCGTTTAGCGGTCAGCATTTTAACCGTTTTTAAGCCAGCTAACGTTACTAGCTAATGGTAGGCTAAGGTTACCTGCTGTATGTTAACTAGTGTAAGGCCCTAGACTCTTCATTTTTTATCTCAACTGGCTGTAATCTTTACACATTTAAATCGATTTTTAACCGATTCACGGTGCATCGTTACATACCTACTAATAAGCCACATGGAAGAACAGGCCAATGGTGTTGACTAGAAGGATAGTCTCTTCAAGTAACATGCTAACCCCAGTAACAGGCTGAAAACACAGCCCCTGTGTTAGCATGGTTTTTTTTTTTTTACCTGTGACACATTTCGGCACACAACAAATGCACCAAAAAACTTTCAGTTTCTCAAATAGTGCAAGAACGTCACAGAAAGTGAAAAGAAAAGTGGAGGGAAGGAAATTGGTACTCATGCTACTGTCATGCATTTTACAAGCACTTATCTCTCTGCACCTTGGGTACCCATGTGTTTGAGAAGTTTACAAAGCTATGCATGAGCAAAACACCAACTGGCAGCACAACGAGTACAGAGAGTTGCCAACCCTGTGTTTTCATATGTCTCCTCTAAACATATGAATGTGTGAATGTAGATGATGTGCACAGTAACAAAATACACTATAAATCAAGGGGTTTTAATTTAAGAATTTGTGAAAATCTTTTGCTAACTCAAGCAAACAAATCAACTTTGTATAGTTGCTGGGCCATTATCTCGCCCACACAAACAGGGAGTGAGTGTGAATGTGTGCAGATGGAAAATGAGGGGTAGTATAGTGAGTATTTATCTAGTCACAGAGATGGAGTTGTGTTTACCTTCACAAGAGCTGACACAGATATGCATATACGCTGGAGATGTACTGAGACAAAGAACCACATATCCTACCCACCTCTGCTCTCGGCATAAAAGCCTTGTGTGTGTGTGTGTGTGTGTGTGTGTGTGTGTGTGTGTGTGTGAGTGTGTGTGAGAGAGAGAGAGAGAGAGAGAGAGAGAGAGAGAGAGAGAGAGAGAAGCTGGCAGGGAGCATCTGGCACCGGTTTCTCGACCAGCTTCAAATTAATCTGATTTTATAGACCTCATTACACTGCCTATCATTGATAATCAAAACCAGTGTGATGGGTTACACATACACTATATGCGCCATGCATGCACACATATGAACACACGCATACACGGTAGTAAAGGTGTACGGAGATGGATCATCAAATGAGAAAACAGAAACAAGAGTTTGAACAAAATAAACCACCTGTATTTTCTCAATGTTTGCAACATCATTAATCTAAGTCATTTACGCTTGTCAGCTTCTCATAGAAAGTGTGTGTGTGTGTGTGTGCGCGTGTGTGTGTGTGTGTGTGTGTGTGTGTGTGTGTGTGTGTGTGTGTGTGTGTGTGTGTGTGTGTGTGTGTGTGTGTGTGTGCGTCCCGTCCCAGACACCGCTGCCGTTACCGAGTCCCATCAGTGCTTGAATGCCTTCCAATATTCCATCCAGATTCTGCATAGTAATGATATTCAAAACATGCATTATTCCATCTATCTTCTCTCCCCAAGGATCATCTCTCTCTCCTGCCAACACACACACGCACACACACACACACACACACACCAACCTCATAGCAGTAAATAGGATGGTATTGAGACATTAGTTCGAGTTATGGGGGGCACCTGGCCACTGCTGCAAAATGTTATAGGGCCCATAGGCTGATGATACCACTGTCTCCCTATCTGTGATACAGTCCTGGACACACACACACACACACACACACACACACACACACACACACACACACACACACACACACACACACACACACACACACACACACCAAATAGGACCATTAGCCCTTGCTGCATCACCTCACTAAGCAAAGAGCGGAAACGAATGGCAGACCATTAGAGTTTCATTACGGGGAGTTGGCTCAAGTGAAAGGTGGAATAGAGTGAAAAGGGATGGGAGGGGAGAGAAAGAGACAGAAAGAAAGAAAGAAATTATGTATAAAGAGAAACCTGAGGAGAAGAGGGGAAGAGAGGGAAAATGAGTGTGTTTGTGAAACAAGAGAAAAAACAGGGAAAGTGAGAGGATGGAGAGCTATTTAGAATGGCATGGGGTCTGTGGATATGAGAGTTGTTGTCCATGACCTCCTCTCCTTATTTGCAGAACAACAGTCAATTCTATTGCCTACGGCTGTTTTAATATGTCCCATCTGTTTACACACAAACACACACATAGAGACACACACACACACACAAGTGGAAACACAAAAACACATGCAGACATATCCTCAAACAAGCTGTCTAACTCTCTTCTTTAATCCATTTGTTTCTCTCTCTCTCTCTCTCTCTCTCTCTCTCTCTCTCAAGCACGCACAGAAATGTACACTATGACAAACCAATGCACACACACACACACACACACACACACACACCAAGAAACACACCAAACACACGTACACTTCCAAGGTTAATAGTAGCTGTCATGGGCAGGGTGAGCAGTAATGGAACATACAAATGCCCCTGGGAGAAAGCAGTCTGTGGATAGACCGAATGTGGGAATGATGAGGAGGACTAAGAGGAGGAAGAGAGGATGAAGGTGGGGCAGAAGAGGGAGGTGTAAAAGTACAGAGGGATGAGGTGGAGGGGCAAACTATTCCCGTGAATCAATTACCACCAATGCAAAAGAAGAGATTATTTATCCCTCCATTAGCACTAAATTATTCACACTCTTGCTGTGTTTTGTGTGTATTTGTGTGCTGACGGCAAATTGAACAACATGCTATTTACATCTTTCATCAGCCATGCTTGTTCCTCATTAGTTAACACTTTTAAATCAATATGCCACCCACTCTCTCACTCCCCTCGTAGTGACTTTCTCACTCCCCTCGCAGTGATCTTCATTTTGTCTCGCACCTCTATTTTTGAGTGCTGTCACATTTCTGTATTTAGGCACGAAACGAGATAGAACGAGAACATCATGGACGGCTACTCAGGACCAAAGAAAGCATAGCCGTCTCGGGCTGCCTGAGTGCAATGCATGTATGGAAGCAAACACTGGCGTGGATCTTGTTTGGGTTCCATTCATTACTACTACACAAGTATGCAACAGTTGCACTTTTTCTGTAAATGAGAAGGCACAATGAATGATCTGAAAACAACTGGCATTTGTAAGTTGTCAAGCCTTTGGAGAAAGAAGTAGTCGTGCTGCTTTGAGAATTACAGAAAGAATGGTTGTAGGATATGCAGATAAATGGGACTTTGTTGAGAGTACCTCATGTCCCCAGCTCCATCATCATTTGTGTCTGATCTAAAAGTAGTCTTTCTGCACTTTTTCTGCCTTTGCGTCTGTATTTACACGTCTGACTGTGGTTGCCAATGCCAGTCTCACCTTTCCTTGCGTGCATTCTACCGCTGAAAGCCAGGCCTCACTATTATATAAACTGCTGTTTATGCTGACTTTTAAATGAGTCTGTTTCTAAGGTTAAAAATGACATTTAGGTAAATAGTAACTTTTTTAGTTTACACAGTCTCTACTGTGCAACACTTTTTTTCTCTCACTGTGAGTGTGATTATGTATGAAGGAAAAGGAGAAATAATAAAATGGTAATACAAACTGGCAGGAAAGAGAATGGTAAGTGTATTTAATAGGCTGTGAAGAAGTAATGTGCGTGTCTAAAGGTGGTTGTGCATATATTTGAGTTGTGTATAGGTAAGGACTGTTATAAATGTAGCTGTGTGGGTCTGTCTTTCTACAGATGTAATGTAGGAGGAGCAGATGAGCAGGCTACAAAGAAGTGATATTTGTGTATTTGTGTCAGATCAAATTTCCGTATATACTTTAGAGTTACTAATATACTTTACATGCCCACATTTTTAAAACATAAATGGAAAAAGTGACATTTCCCCAACAATAAACTCCCATTGACAAGGGAACTTTGTGAAGAGCCTCCACAGAGAGGAATGCCTCTTCCAGATCAGGTCAGGCCTGCTAAGTGTGGTCAAAGATTGACTGTTGATGACAAGATGGAACAAAAAGCACCAAGGTCTAGCCGAGTTGTGATGTGACTACTGTGCCTAACAATGATTTCATTGCAGCTTTTCTGCTAGTTAAGAAGGTACATCCCACTCACAAATGATCCATTTAGTACTGTGGCCTTAGCTTTAGGGTTAACAACATTTTTTAATTATAGTTTACGTTTAGGGTTAAGGTTTAAAGAATGACTGTAGTGAATTAAGTGTATTTTCAGTCCGTGCATGTGCATAAACCTGCTTGTGTCTGTTTATATCATCATCTGTTCGGTTTGTCAGGCACTGTCCCTGTGAAGTATTCCTATGCAGCCCACAGCTAGGGCTGTCTCTACCACATGCTGCTCTCCTTATCCTTTGAACAACTACAAACATTCACCCAATGCCAATTTAACAACAGATCATTATCATTTTCACGGGCCTGCAAAGGGCGCACAACAAAACGGATTATACGGGTAAAATGATGAATGTGATAATGACAACGAAAAATTAAATTAAAATAAAAACATCCTTTTCAACAAAAAAGAGGTGGGGGGCACAGAGAGAAAGAAAGAGAAAGAGAGAGAGAGATCAAAACAGAGATATTAAGGAAGCGGTGGATAGAGTAGCTGAATCAAGAAGTACTGTGTTCCAGGCATCACAGGAATAATGTTTCACTACATCCTAACCATCAGACACTGTGCTTTTGATATGCAAAATGAAAAACATGCCCCTCAACCTAAATGAAAAAAAGCAAAGCACCGATGGAGCCAACAACACCCTAGCAATCAATTTCTTCGATCACCATATTTTATCACAAACATTGCACTGGGTTTTACTTCTCTTTTTGTCCCTTCAGGTGGTGGAATAATAATATGCCTCAAAATGATAAAATACCAAAAAATGATATACCTCAAAGTGATAATGCCAAAAAGTGGTCAAACTCTGACCCTTCTACTGATTGTGATGGTACAGATTTTGTTTATGCCTAATGTGTAACCTTATACCTCTCTCGTATAAGTCCTCTTTCTAGTACCTCATACAGTAAAGCATGCTAACTTTAATGTATCAGCATTATCAGAGGCTAGTAAAAAGACATTTAACAAGGACTCCTTGGAATTTCATGCAAAGGAAATTATATATACAGTAAAGATAAAATATGAAGGGTTAGCCAACACCGTCCTCTGTTTGTACAGTAGTGCTGCTATGGAGGGAGACATAAAGTATGGCAAAGGAGGAGGGACATGGTGCACAAAGTATTCAACTTAAGTATTCAGGTATAGTTAATTGCTCAACATTTTGGGAAGATGACATTTCATCATAGTGGTCAATGACAACATTCATGTAGCATCCATAAAGGTCCTTTGTCATGGCGGTTGGGTAACTCACCTGGTAGAGCATATGCCCATATATAGAGGTTTACTCCTCGACGCAGCGGCCGTGGATTCGACTTCAACCTGTGGCCCTTTGCTGCATGTCATTCCCCCTCTCTCTCAGTCTCCATCTGTCCTATAAAAATAAAGGCCTAAAATGCCCAAAAAATAATCTTAAAAAAAAGGTCCTTTGTCATGTTAGCTGTCAATACTTCCTTGTTGTTGGGCTTGGAAACTGAGCTACACTACAAGAGCATTTCTTCTTTATATTATCATTGGCTACAGCCCACACAGTAGTCCTTTTATGGTTCACAACAGAGCTGTTGTGGAATACAATAATCACTATATTGTTAAGGGTGGTGGAGAAGGTTGAACCCAATTGCAGAGATGACAGGCGAAGTACTGAGCTTGAGTCTTTATTTTAACAAAAATCCATGAAAAAACAGAAGGTGGCCACAAAAACGGCAGGTCAAACAAAAAAAAACGAGGAAACAAGATGAACAGGAACCAAGAAAATACACAGAGAACAGGCAGGGAAACACACAGCACACTGACGCAGGGACATGCTACAAACAATGATCTGACAAAGGACAAGGGAAAACACAAAGACTAAATACACAGGGTAACGAGGTAACACAAGACAGGTGACACAAGGGCTGGGAAACAGGTGAAACACATTAGGGCTGGGCAGAACAATCAAAAAAGGCAGGGAAAACACAAGACAGGAAGTAAAACCAGACAAGACAAGACAGAAAACCAGACTATCAAAATAAAACAGGAAACTAAGCAAAATACAGAACAGAAACAGACTACCAAAATAAGATAAAACACCAAAACCATAACATATATAGTTGGGGTGTGCATTGGCACTGCCCTCACAATTCGATTCGATTATGATTCACCAGGTAACGATTCGATTCAATTTGATTCTACGATGCATTGCGATGCATCAAAATTCTACTGCACACAACAAGGCAAATTTTTCATCAGTCATGATGCAATACAAGCAGTCAGATATTGAACAACAGATTTTATTGGCTGCTATGTGTGTATTATCACTCTCCTGTATCTTTGACATAAATGTCATTAAATAAAATAAAATTTAATGGTACAGGGTATTGGATATGGCATTTTCAAACCTGAAAAAGAAAACATAAATCACTGCTTTCAGTGCTTTGAATGAGAAATGTTTCTCTTCTCTCTGCTTTAGAACCATTTGAAATTAAATAGAGCAATAACAGCCAACTTTGTCCAGCAGTGACTGCAGCACATGTGATACATGCTGCCAATCCTCGCTAATATAATGTGCCGTTATGGTTACATAGGACTCTGTTGCGACTGAAGTCCAGGCGTCACTTGTAATGGCTACACGACTGGCTTTACACATTGATTGCATTACCTTTGCTTTGGTTTCTTTGTACAATGCGGGAAGCGCAGAATTAGTGAAGGTAGTTCTTCTCGGTAGCTTATACCGGGGCTCAATTGTTTTAAGCATGTGGCGAAACCCCGCATTTTCTACCACAGAATGGGGATCCTATTCCTATCCCTAATAGGTCCTTCGCTATGAAACATGCCACCGATCGTGTGATCCTCTTTGCTCTCTCGGAGTTGTGTGGCAACTTTGACACTAGCGACTCGTCAATTCTTGGCTGGGATGTGTCGACTTTTTGTGTTGTTGTTGTTGAAGCCAACTCAGGATGCCAACGATCAACATGGTTTGTGAAGTTAGTTGTATTGCCAACGTGCTTGATTTTAGTGTGGCAGGTTCACACCTTTATTGTCCACTCAAGGCCAGAAAATTAACAGTGACATAATCGATTATGGCACTTTGCCGCATCGATGCTGAATCGTGCATGCCCCGCATTGCGATGCATTGCCGAATCGATTATTGTTGACACCACTAATATATAGCCAATTCCTGTTTGAGATTTGAAATCTAATCTAATCTGTTAATTTGTGCTACCTCAAGCTAGCTTAGTCCATGTCCATTAGGTATGTGTTTGAATATTCTACCAGCAGTATTTGTGCTTTCACAACCATAAACAGACGGCTTCAACATGAGTCTCTAAAAGCAAAAACCTCATGTGGGGTAGTTAAATTTCTTAATGCTTTTTTTATGACTGTGGTCATATTTTTTCTTTAGCCTGCTGTGTGTGCGCGTGTTTGCCCTGTGTTTTTTTCTCTTGTTTTCAATTTCACATGCAAATAGGTGTGTGCCATAGCCGGGAGATAATTGGTGGAAAGCTTTGATGCCTGAACCCGTGATTGGCTGCAGCTGGGGAACCACCTGATATATAAGGAGCCAAGATGGTAGCCGTCTGGTGGCAGCAGGCATTCCTCATCCTCCTCATTTCCCACTGGCCACACTTTTGCTTTGTTCAATGTTGTTGTAGATTAGGTACTGTTTCTTTTGAGTAGTAAGGGTGGACTGTCAGGTGTGTTAATCCTGTTTTCTCCTGTTTAATTAGTTAGGGAGGTAAGTCTTTTGTCATTCTTTTTGCCATTTTGTTTGTTAGATTAATTTCTTATCTCCTAGACAGAATTATTTGTTTGTTGGTTATTTTGGTGGCAGGCCACGCTGAAGCCTTGTATAATTTACCTATATCTATATGTTATCTATATTTTCTATTTAATGTAAAATAAATAAGTTTTCTGATATTCAAACAAATAATTGTTTGTGGCTACTTGGGAGATGGGAAAGATGGGGCCTTTTCATGTTGTGTCCTAGGCACCCCTAGACTGGGGCGTAACAGCTCTCAAAGCTGTATTAAAACATTAATTATGACAGCAATTGCGCTATCAGCCTTCTAGGAAGTGGCCAACAGACAACCTGTGACTTTAATGACAATGTGTTCGGGCTTGCAGTATTCGCAAAGTGTGCCAAAGCTATTTTCAGCCAAGAGTAGGAGGAAGGGAAGGAGTTGGGAAGGGTCCTTTGAGGCAAATTTGTGATTTTGGACTATATCAATAAAATTCACTTGACTTGAAGCACAGGTGTAGCCTGAAGCAGTGTCTGTCCAATGCACAAGATACATTTCAAGTTTTAAGTATGCGTCTGGTCCAAAGCCAAACTCTTGCAGCAGTGATATTTCCCTTTAGGTCTGGTACTATAGCTGAAATCGGATCCTAACCTTTTTTGCAAAATATCACAGTGGTGAAGTAGGAAACTTATATTACAAGTTAACTTGCTCTGCCTGGGCACATACATTAGCAGTGGCACCAACCCAACCCTTACAGAAATGTAAAGGTGTAGGGCATGTGTTGCATGAACCTGCCATCCCCCATTCCATTGGACTAAGAACATGAGTGAATAGTATGGTAATCAGTCGGTGATCAGGTTTGTTTTTCTATTTATTGAATCAAGAATTGATTTTGGACCGAGATTCACTTCTTACTGAAATCGTGACACCAAGACTGATCCAACCCCTACCAAAAACATGCTATATTACTGTATTTGCCCTTAAAATGTAGCAGTCCTGACTTCTCAGCAGCTATTTTCCTCATTGCATTGCATTCTGCCCTTACTGGAGTCCAAAGAAAATTAAGAGCAACAAAATGCCCAGAGCTACACATTAGCTGTAATGTAAAAGATTTTGTAAAGTCAAATGAGAATCAGAGTTGGAGACAATGTTAACATGAATCTTGTAACTTGTCACCTAAACATAATTTAATTTGTGCTATGGCATTAAATGGGCTAGCACATGTTGTGAACACATACAGTCCCACACACACACACACACTCTGCAGAAAGTAAACAGACTTAATAGGGGACCAGGGACCTGATCTAAACAAAGGTTGAACTGAGGAAGCATTTGCTTGTGCAGCAGGAGGGAGGTTGGCCTGTGCTCATCCCTATAGCTCACAATGCTTTGCTAATCCACAGTGGAAATACAGTCCTCTCTCTCCTGCATCATTATTGTAGAACTAACTTTACAGGCCACTGGGGCACAGTGATAACGCTAAGAAAACATATTTGATGTTTTGATATTTAAAAACTGCCTATTTCATGTGAAATATGGCATTAATGTTTTAAAGGCTAAGATATATTTTAGCTGAGTATGCCATGTTTGACAGAGTTTTGGTGGGGAAATCATGTTTTTGTCCTTCCTGGATAAGTTTGTCCTTCCTAGATAATGAAGAAACTTCTGTTTCCGAGGACATGTCCTCTGTTATCCAGATTGGACATGTTAATGAAAATAGTTTTTATTAGTATTTGTCACTTTTAAAGCATTGGGTTGATATTGTTACATTATATTAACATATGTATTTCTTTAATATTTTATGGCATTTTTGTTCTTTATTTTGATTTCATTATAGCAACACAGGTCATGATCATTGTCCAGATAATGAATAATCTAATATTATAGATATAATCTAATTAATTGTTAGTTGATCATATAATGTGTGTGTGCGTGCATGTGTGTCAAGTTTCCTGGTCACATCTGTCCTTCCAGATGATACTTATAAAGAGACATACCTGCAAACTCAGAAGGGCTGAAAAAGGTGACACATCCCCCCCAACTCTTCGGATCTACACGATTCACGTGGATGACATTTTCCCATTCAAAATGGCGATATTCGCCGAAAAGCGACTAGTTTGCAGGTATAAGAGAGGCGCAACAAAGATTGACACAGTGGTTTTCACTGACAAATTTTGTTTTGTTGGCCTTTTTGAGATGTTTTCGTAGTTTCTCGGATTCCTTATGTGACCCTGCAAGTGTTGCTTGCTTTTTATTGTATGTATGACTGTTGAAAAAAGACACCCTTTAGCGAAATACTTGCAGAATTTCATTACGGGCTAACGGGATGTCATCCCGAGTAACAATGACACAGTCAAGTAATGTAACTTTTCATGGTATATTACACAATCATGTTTTCCTGAGTTGAGTATACAATAAAAACCTGATTACCTTTACTGTAAAGCATTTTATGATATCTTTCATAATTTTTCTGTTTTTGGCATGGACTATTGTGTGACCAAAATCAAACGATCAGCCCAAACGATTTAATTATAAATACCCAAATATATCATATTAACGTTTTTTTTTTTTTTTTTTAGCAGTGCATGTTTGGTTAGCTGTAAATATGGATATGCATAAACATTTATATGCTAAAAAGGTAGACAGTGGAATTTTTAAATCCATTCCCGTTTCCCAGGAAGGACATTTGTCATGGAATAAATCATGATTCATCAAAAAAAATTTAATTGCATTTCTAAATTAAATTCCTGTTGTTGAGATGTATATAGAACACTAATAAAAATAGAAAGTGCTTGAATCGGCATTTTTGACACACACATTTTAAATCTAAACATAAACATTAGCTGTGACAAGGAGAACCTTTCTGCAAAGGTAAATCAGAGACTGAAAGTTTGCATTGTCTTGCAGCAAAAGTCAAACTGAAAGGGGGAAGAATGAAACTGCTTTTAACACAGCATGAGTATAATTACAATGTATGCACACTGTACTTTAACTGAATAAAATCACCAGTATACTGAGTGCATGGCTTCCTCAGAGACTTCAGGAAGGTAAGCATATGTGGAATAAAGAACACTTATGTAGTATTTCAGGTGTAAACATGACCAGTGGGGTTCGGTGGGAATGTTTTCTCGAGCTGTGGAAATAGAGCAGTAGCATTATGGCTCTGCGCTTTTTGTCTAGCAAGGAGATGACTTTGTCTGCTTGTCTGTTCGTTTTAGAATCTGGAATGGCAATATATAGAAGACATGGAAGGGTTAAAGAGCCTTGCAGCGTACCATTAGTTTAAACAAGGTTTTCCAGGGTCTCAGGGTGGAACTGTAGGTCACAGCAAGGCCAAGCACAAAGATTACTATGCAGCACTGAAACGAAGCAGTGGAAGTCTGTAGCAAACACAGCTCTTTTTCCACATGGCTGCTCAGGCTGTCAGGGAGGGTGGGAAGGCATGCTCCGCTTTACTCACTTTTGCAAAAGGCCTGCTTGAAGACACACAGCTATCCCGGCCGGAGTGAAAGCATGCTGTTCACTCGACCAGAGGTTTCCAAAGTCAGATGCAGAGGCCCTTCAGGGGTCTGCCTCACAGGGGAATTTTTAATTTCACGCTTTTTTCACATGCTGGAGGTCAGCACAATGAGAGAATGCACAGACTAGGGCTGTGAATCACAGGGTAACTCACGATGTGATGCTATCACGACATGTGGACATTGATAATGATTTTAACACAGCAAAGGCAACATATGCTATATAGTGTCATATTACCATTTCCGTACAGTAATAACATCTTATAACAGACATCGGCTATATCATATATCTTATGTGATAGAAAAGAAAACAACAGCATCATGTCATTCAGAAGTGACGCTATTATAGAGCCACAAAGTCCACAAGAGGTTGGGGTGGTTGGATGGGTTGAACTTTGACACAGGAGACTACCGTTTGCTTTCTGTTTCCTACCAACAATCAACAACAGTCTTCTACAATGACCACAATCACTCCTTAACCTGATGTATTTAGTTGTTTCATTTGGAAGACTTGCTGTTGATACGTCTTCTTCCCTCACCCAGCCACCCTTCTCTCATTTGGTTTCTTCTTCTGCCTTCATTTGTTTATTTGCCTGTTAATTTCTTCCTTCTTTCCCTTCAATATTCTATGATGAGAACTGTCGGGAGCCGCCACTGCTAAGTCCTTTTCTCTCCTCCCTAATACTCCCATAACCCTACATAACCCTACAGCTTGACAGAGAGAGAGCAGGAAATCCTGCTTGTGCTTACCCTGAGCCCACAGACTTTCACCCTTCCCTAAACCGGCTCAGACAGAGGTCTTTATCACGGAGGAGGAGTGGGCTCTGAAAAGAGGAGAAGAATGAATGAAGAGGTGGAGGTGACATCTTTTTGACCTGAGCTGATTGTACAGGTTTTAAGAACCTATGCTGTGTCAATTAACAACATGCCAACCACACTAGCCAAAGCACTAAACTGAAACCTAATAAAGTTAAACGTTCTCTGTTGCTGATAGACGCTGTATGTGATCACCTCATAAGGTTCCTTTTTCACAAAAGTGCATATCGAGGCTTTGTTTTTTCATCCAGCAGATGGTTTCTTTCCTTCTTTTTCTTTTTAAATTGCATTTTATTTTCAATCTCAGGCAGTTTGGAGTTTCAGTAAATCACTGCAAAGTGACTGCACTAAGGCGCAAAGAGAGATAAGTGGTTTGTCAGCAGTGATAAAGCGACAGTTTCTGGTTTGTTCTTTGTCTAATGTCTGGGAACCATCTTTAACACTGGGCACTCTAAAGACCAGAGCAACAGGATAAGCAGAAGTGTTTTACAAAGCTAATTTAAAACAAGGGAAAGCAGTGCTTTAAACAGGACTGATAATAAGTCCCACAACCCCTACTGCAAAATGTTGTGTATGTGCAAAAAAGTAGCAACACAGGGAAGTCTAGAAGATTAAGATGCTGACCACATAATACCGTAATCATAAAGTTCACAGTTCAGGTCCAGGGGTCCTGTATCACCCTCTCCCATTAGTTTTTAGTCAGTTCTCAACTCTATCCTATCTAATAAAGGCAACACATACCCATTAACGTAGTTAATAAGAGGTACACTCTTGTGGCTCACACACTAGGGAATTTATTTTTGGTACAGTGGAGGAGGAATATGCACCACATTTTTAGTTTGACATCTTTAAAAATGCATTTGAATGGCTTGTTGAAAGCTCAGTATATGTTACAAAAGAAAAATAGTATTAGATTGTTATTGTATTGGCAGATACTCAGTGTGTTTTTTACTGATAGTGAACAGTGCACAATCAGGTTTTTCCCCATGTAATGGTTTAGCTGTGGCAGTAAGCCCCCTCCATCCTGATGATCAATTTAGTTAGAAGATTTACTATATTTAATGTATATATAAATTAAATATTATATATATATGTATGTATACAATAAAATATATTTTTTTAAGTTACGAAAAATAGAAGCAGTTTATGTAAAATATAAGTTAATTCATGGAAACCAACTTGAACAAATATATTTTGATTTAAAATTTTCTGTATGCAGTTATTGTGTCTGTAGGTAGTGTACTGGGTTGCAGTATAGAAAAATGCTACCGAAACGTGTATTTCATTAACACCAAACGTGCTCGACCTGATTTATGTAAAACATTTTTGTTGCCTATACACTTTTGTTTTGAACTGCCATTGCCTCCTGGTGTAATTACTTAATTTCCTAACAGCAATCATCTCATCTAATCTAATAAATGCCTTGTTTGTGTGACAAATCTTCAGACATCTCAAGCATACACACATACCCATGTCAGTAATGGGTATATGTACCCAGAGTACCCTGGTTTGTTTAAGAAGCCAACTAAAAACCAAGATGGGAAGTCAGCAATCCTTAAAGGGGCACTATGCAGTTTTGGCCATTTATTCACTGTTTTCTCGCTTTTTGCTCGCAGGTTTCTCTATAGAGCTCCCCCTACAGCTTCGGAATAGATATTTGGCAGCTCCTATGTTTATTTGTGTCTGAATCCTTGCTTGGTCAGTCTGCCGTTTCCTCTTTCTCTGTTTCTCCGACAATGCTTTCCTAGCTTTCTGCTTCTTTATTGCCGGCTCAGCCATGACGATAGTGTGAAAAACTCCTTGTTAGCCAGTTCCTGAATGGGCGTTTGTGTGCAGTGCCGTGAAGCAATTTGTTACATCGCGAGACCTGATATCACGCGATACTTCCTGATGCTGAGGCCGGCGGCTCGCCAGCCGAAAGTTGCAAGGGTGGTTTTTCCACTCACAGGCGCTATGGGGGAGCTTCAACTCGAAAAAAGTCCTATAACCATTCCAATGATTCTGAAGCTGTTCAGTTAAGGTAAATTAAGCTAAAAAAAAAAACTGCGTAGTTCCCCTTTAACACCGTAACACAGCAAATCATCTTCTCATGAGAAACCCCAGCGGCTCAGAATGAGGAGAGGTTTGTGATGGAGAAAGGAGTCGCAATAAAGTGAGAAGTGAGCGAGCTCATGTAATGACCGCTGGCATAATTTTTTGTACCACCTACACTATCTTATGCCTCTACTGAATTCCTCGGCACGGATGTGATCAGTAGAGAGATAAATGGTAATCTCAGTAGGCATTCCCACACATGCAAGCATATGAATAAGTATTTATACACACACACACACACACACACACACACACACACACACACACACACAATCTCATGCATACACACAAACAGAATCATAGTTTGATGATAATCCTGAATGCATATGAAAGGGCACGCAAGAAGTAAAATGGAAAATAGGTACCAGGGTAGAGAAGAGGGAATGGGGAAAAAAAGAGAGGAAGGGAGAAAGTAGTTATGGAGTGAGAGGTAGAGGAAGGAGCCAGGCTTTATTTAATCTCAGCAGAAGTGTCGATAGAGCAGAAAGTTCAGCAAGCTGGATCGGTGGTTAAGCCTTGAGTTTTACTTTAACTGTTCAGCTCTTCTGGCAGAGCAGTGTGTGTGTGTGTGTGTGTGTGTGTGTGTGTGTGTGTGTGTGTGTAAGACTGTGTTGAAGACATTAAACAAGCAAGCAAGAACTGGGTACTGCTGGAAGAAATGTATTTAATCAAGTCAGAACGAAGGAGTTGTGTAATTTTCTCCTGAGGGCAGAGAGAACACTTGCTCCCTCTAACAGAGTATAGTCGACTTTTCCCCAGCACAATGGTGTTTTATTGCATAATAGAGATGTTTTTTTTCTGATCACTTGACAGTATTTTTATTTTTTGTTGTTTTCTTCCCGTCTTTTTTTGGTCTATGATAAGAATTTAGCAAAGCCATACTGATTATGTTGAACACCCACCTGAGTCCCATTTTAAAAGACATGTATCATTTATCATCGCAAAGGAAACTAATGATATCACACAGGGGTATTGCATGTAACACACACCCCATGAGAGATGAAAATGTATTCATATAGGATAGGTTGATTAAGTGTAAATGCCATGTACAGAAACGTCAGCATTTACATTTACAATGAAACAATGTCACGAGAACAGAAACAAAAAGAAATGATCTAAGGCCGAGTGCAGTTAAGTTTGGACTGGTGTTCCAGAAAAGCAAAGATGTGATGTTCGATGATAATACTGAAGGGGATTATTATTAGGATACAATCAGGTACAATCGATTAACCTTAACATATAGTTCGCAGTGGTGAGTATCGTAATCATAGAAAGTAATTAAACAAAAGAAATCAATTATAAACAGAACTGATAAGTCAGTGGTGGTGAATATAATGGGATGACTTAAAGTGAGGCAGAGCACAATGATTTTGTTTGCCTCTGCGGCTCCCTGTCCTCCATTTTTGTTGTTGACTCCCGTTCCAACGTGACATCATGACTTCACGTAAACATACACGCCACTTTCCTAAAGCCAAGTGGCTTTTGAGCTATACGCGTGTATGTCTACGCTCTATACAGGGGACGGCAGTCTGCAACGTCACAGTGTAAACATACACGCCATGTGGCACTTTATAAAGCCACGTGGCATGTTATCGCGAGGCTACGGTTGGGTTTAGGAACGTCACACGCGGGTTGGGTTTAGGAAACGTCACACGCGGGTTGGGTTTAGGTAAAGAAGAACCGGGTGGGTTTAGGAAAACAACAAACGTTTTCGTTGTTTCATACTACTCACTACAGCGTCAATTCACACACAATCACAATGTAATGTAAGTCAATTGAGGCCAAACGGCTTGGATAAACACGCTAAAAACAAGTATGAATGGCATACGAATTGGCATGTCATACATACGCCACTTCATGAGATCAGTCTGCCTGTTCACTACAGCAGGTGGACAGAAGAGAAAAGGTCGCTGTGATGGTGACCATTTGTTGAGTGTTGAATGTTTTCAACTTGAGGTGCTCCTGTAAATAGAGGTCTGATCTGAATATGAATTCTGAATATGAAGATCTGATATGAATTTTTCCGTCCGAACCCGGCCCGTGTCCGACAGGCATTAAGATATTTATGTCCGAGCCCGACCCGAGCCCGACACAGTTAAAATCTCATTTTTTTTCTCATACTAATGACACATGTATGTTTGTTTGTGTGGAAAGCCTTTATTAAGCAACTATAGGAAGGCATTCAGAAAGGTCAACAGATGAGCGCATCAGCGCACACGGGGGAACAAGCGCACGTTAATAAGCTGTTTAATTTAAAATGTTCAATGACCGTGATCAGAAAACCAGGGGAGACTCGTTACCTCCAGGGCCGACGTTATATAACGTCGGGGTTATATCCCGTTTCTGGTGAGCAGATGAATGAACTTGGCTTTCAGTCTGGGGTTTATCTCAGACACTGCACACACTGTGTACAAAACTTAAACTTATTCCACCAACTCTGCTCCGGTCGCACCTACACGTCTGCTTCCTCTTTCTCTATCTTTCTTCTGCCCACTTTACACACGAAATGAGCTCTGTTAGGAGCCGCAGCACCATTTTACAACAAATGGCTTATTGCGCTGATGTGACCGAGCCCGACCCGAACCCGACCATAATTTCTAAATATCTGTCCGAACCCGGCCCGGCCCGTCGGATACCATCGGGACCCATCGGGACCCGTCAGGCTCGGGTCAGGTATCCATGCCTTATGTAAAGCTGCAAGGCCCCACAGCACATAAGCAGTAGGGGTGTAAATCCTGCGTTTTTCCACGATACGATATTATATCGATTCTTTGAACAACGATACAATATTAACTGATATCACAAAGTCTGCTACGATACGATTTTGATTCGATTCAATTCGATTCAGGGGCCTGTGACCGATACAAGACGATACATAAGCCCATTTAACACAATCAGTTACATTTATATTTGTTTACAAAAAGCAACTAAAATATGATTTGATAGTTTCATTACTGAGCTCTTCCAGACATTTAAATTAAAAACAAACCACTCTTTTTAATAAAAAGATTAAATATAAAGTGGGAATTAAAAAAGACGCATCTTAAAGATGACAATATGTGTTGATATTTTCACGTATCAATAATATTGTATCATTGAAGATTGAATCGACATATCGATCCAGATCAATGTATCGTTACACCCCTAATAAGCAGTGGCCTCCCCTGTGAAATATAAAGTACATCCAGATATTTCTATTTAAAAGTTCATCTTTTACCGATATATTTATATATTGTGACTGTCGCGATATCAAGAGCAGTTACAGTGGAGATATGTAAATTGCTGTAATGTACACTCTCTGGTCCTTAATAACAGCATGCAGTTTATTTATATTAACTACCAATTTAGGGTTAATGGGAGCATTTGGAGTGCATTAAAAGAGAATTGTAATTTCTCATTGGCTAATTGAACAGAATCGGCAACATAATCTTTATACGGACGACACAGCTGTCCCCATAAAGACACTGATGCACTAAACAGACGATATTGTTTGTATATTAAATTAATTCATGAAGATGAACTTACTCTTGCCTATAGCGCATGACGTACGTACATAGTGTCAGGAAATTAATCATGAGAGACTTTTGAAAAGGTAAATCCAGACTCACTTTATTTATCTTTCATCTTTCTCTTTAAAACTATACATTGTTATTAATTACAATAAAATGGGACAGAAGCTTAAAAAAGGACTCTGATTTTCCTGTTCTATCCATTCACAGGTAAGATCCGATGTGAGATGAGTAAAAACTAGTAGTTTCTTTGAAGGAGCTGCACTTTATTACGTTATTAGTGAAAGGGACTATCACACATATACAACTATAAACATTATCAATTCATTGATTTATTCATTAAGTCATTCCTAACCGATTGTGTTGTTTTATTGCATTTGTGTTTTGTTTTTTTGCCAAAGTACTTGGTTAATGACAACACATAAATTAAAAGGAAAAACTGTGAAAGTGTAATATTCGTTGTTTTGTGCACATTCTGTATATGAAAAAAAAACATGTTCTATTTCATTGAATGACTTCAAGTAAATGTCATGTCTAAACACCAATACCTATTTGAGTTTTATTCATACATCTTCAAACTTTTACAAATAGCTTAAAATACTTTAGATATGATGATATGATTTATATATTTAATTTAATATATTAAGTAATGTTATTTTTACTTATGGTTGGATTTTAAGAACTTGAAGCGAAATATTCTGTTTCCTCTGTTTCTGCAAGGGTAAAGAGGGATGTTATTGTTCCACAGGGAGAGAACAAATTCAAAGAGTTTCCTGCATCTGACAAGGTTCAGACATTTTGTTTACGCATGCCAGCCAATGCCTCTCACAGGAGTGTAGACTGACCTTTTCTAAACTCCTCTGCAGAATATATCTTCTCGCAACAGCAATAGATGGTGTGTGCATGCCCGTGTGTGTGTGTGTGTGTGTGTGTGTGTGTGTGTGTGTGTGTGTGTGTGTGTGTGCGCGCGCACGCGTGCATATAAATCTAAATATGAGACAGAGTGAGAGGCAGAGAAGTGACAACTTGTCTCGGTGCATCACCGTCTTATTATCTGGGTGCTTTCTGTTGGTATATGTAACTGAAGATGAAGGCCCAAATATACTCTCAGGTCGAGTTCAGACAATGCGTTGTCAGCCTCATCCAAAGTTGTACATACTGCATTTTCAACTACAGTATGGTTGTCATCTTGAGGAAATTACAAAGCAGAAATAGACATCAAGAGATCAATTTGCCGACTGTGGAAATAAAATAACGTGCTAACAGGTTAACACCCATGTAGCTTCATTTCCTGGTGTGTATTAAGCACTTGCACCTGCATTTCTGTCTTTGCTATTGTTCAGAACGTGATGCCACTTTTCTTTGCACTCTGCCCATCTGTTCTCTGAGTGCACACCGCTTGACGTCACTGCCAACACATTAGTGGCCGGTGCAGTCCAGAAGTAAACACAAACAGAAGTAGACTTACAAAGGGCTTGGAGCTCTGCTCATTTTTCACACCTATGTGCATCTGGCCAATCACCGTAAAAGGGGATGTAACTGTTGGATTGTTGGTTTTAGAATGTGTCAAAAATTGGGCAAATGATCCCCTCATCTGAAGGGGCTTTTAAACCGTATAAATGGCCTTTAGACAATGGGGATGATACCAGATTTATGAGACTTTTAGAATAATAATAAATAATTACCATCAACAAGTAGCTGAGCTACCTTCATAGATATAAACTGTTCTTTTAGAGGTGTCTTGGTGTATAAAGGAAGGACCCCCATTGATCACAGTTAGAAATTGTGTTATAATGCTTTGGTTTTTGGCATTTTGGTAATGCTAAGGTTTTGGACTGTTGGTCATAAAAAAACAAGTTGGACTCTGGGAATATGGGACGTTTTTTACTTTTTACTTTTTTTACTTTTTTAAGTTTTATAGACTAAATGATGGGATGGGAAGCGATTAACTACTAAAATGACTGGCAGATTAATTGGTCATAAAATAATTGTTATTTGCAGCCACAAAACAGTCCATTATTCTATCTTCTATCAAGGCTTTTCCTGTCATTTTTGTCAGTATATCTCACAGCAGTATCATTGTTTTATTTGTACTGTGAATGGGAAAGAGAAAGAAGAGGCAGAGAAAGATGAACAAAGAAAGCAGGAGAGAGGCCAAACCAGGGTGAGAGGCTTAGAGAAGTACTTTAGCCATAGGGGAGACTGGATATTGACTTGACAAGCCTTTCTTTATTCTCACTGCACTGTCTCTCTTTTCTACTTTTCTTACCTCTTCTTTCTCTTACCTTCCCTACCACTACATATTTTTAAAACCACCTCCCTAAAACACATACCTTAACATACAAAAATCCAATCACGCTTGCTTGTGCAGTCACCAAAATATGAACACAAACACACACCCTTAAAAACATGCCTTCTCTCGCTTCTTGCTTAGTTCTTCTCAAAAGAATCACCAAAAGCCCTGACCTCTTTGAAGAGCTTTCTAATGCACTTTCACTATATTCAGCTTCCTACTGCCTCTCCCTTTTGCACCCGTTACCACCAAACACTCTCTCTATAACTTTCATTAGAACAGCTTGTATTACATTATTGAATGGCTGCCCTTGTCAGTGATTCCTGTTAGTAAAAGTCAAATGCTGCTGAATACAAAATAGATATCCAATACTGAATGTTTCTTTCCTAATTAACAGGCTCCCAAAAGGGCCTATATTGTTTTGTACTGACTGATAGATGAATTGATTAATAAAAGACACAGCTATCCACCAAGGAAGAAATAAAATAGCACAATAACATAATTAACAGGATGTTGAAGCAACAGAGAACCTCACTAATGGCCACCTGGGTAGAAATTACTTAATTATCAACATATCAACTCTACAACAAGTCACAAAGAGGTAAAATCTAGTCATTCTGTTTTGAATGCCTTCATGTGCAGGTTTATTAGGATGAAGAGCATTTCTCTGCAGCAATGAAAGGAAGAACAAATGCAGTTGCGAAATGTCTAGCAGAGTCAGTCAGTGTATGGTCAATTCAAGTTGTGAACAGTAAACATTTGAGTGTAAGATATACCCACTCAACCGTGAGGACAAAAGGTGTAAAACAGCAAAGAGCGCAAATTGAAATCACATTCAAATATTTCACCAAGTCCAGTGTTTCCCCACCAATCCCTACAAAGTATCATGGAACGTGACTTGTGCATTTGCTTTGCTATTGGAGCTGTAATTATATCTGCCGCTGTTATCTAATGCAAACCAAACACTTGTTGCTGCTGCTTTAAACTAAAAGCAAGGGAGTAAAGGTAAAGAAAAAAAGATTCAAAGGATGTTGATACAGTGAACTGGATACTTGGAACCTCCAACTCATCATAAAATTAAGCTACACTTTTAGCCATGCAGTAATGTGGAAAAACTCTTGTAATTGATGCATATGATATAGCATAGCATAGGTATCCCAAATACAGCGCAAACAATTAGTTGAATAATCTATTTTTCGACTCAACGAAAAATGAATCACCAACCGTTTTGATAATTGATTAATTGTTAGAGTTCTTTAATTGAGCAAAACTGGCAAATATTCTCTGGTTACATTTGCTGCTTTTCTATGTTTTATATTATTACAAAACATTAACATCTGATGACATGACAATTGTTATGGGCATTTTACTTAAATGTTTTTTTCTACATTTCATAGACTAAATTAATAATAATAAAATTAATCAACAATGAAAATGTTGTTAGTTACAGTCCTAATCCCAACCATTTGAAAATGTATCTAATAAGATGTGCATGTTATGCTAATTAATCTCAAACTATTCCAAAAATGCTTTCCTGATACTCAATTTCAAACCCAGTTTAACGTTCAGTGAAAACCAAACAAATACTCTAGAATTAATTTCAAACTCTAGCAATTGCAACAACCCCAGTCTACTTGTCAAGGGTTGGACCCTGAATCTAAACAAGGGCATGGCAGGTGAATACATGGATCAGGCACCTGTTGAAGGCCAAAAAAAAAAACTGAACAGAACCTTGGAAAACCACTTGAGACAAAACCCTATTGAACCATGTCCTTTTCATTTCAGCAAGAGAGTGTATAACAATCGATGTTCTACCTAAACCGCTGCTTTAACCTTCACACTATCATGGCTTACACCTTGTCTGCTAAATCATTTAGATAGCCTCATTCAGCACACATCTTCTCCCCAGCCACTATGCCTTCCAGTTGCTGGTGTAAATGAGAGTTAGATGTAAACAAACTTCCTAGGTATACAGAGTGAAATATGTTAGGTTAGGCCAAGGGAAGCTCGACACAACACAGAGGTAGCAGGCCCTGTGGGTGTGTGGTAAATGAAGTGAAAAAGATATATATAGTAATTAGAGTTTATTAAAATGCACAGCGGTGCACTGGGATGGGTTTGGGCACAGAAGAACAAGAGCAGAAGTAGTTGGATTGGTTTTTCGGATGTTTTAAGGGATATATTCAGGCACAATTGAGTGGAGTGCATAACACCTTGAGTTACTTCACAGACTACACTTGAAGCATGTTTCACAGCTGAATTAAGGCTGGTAAATGCACAGCACAGAGCAGATAATGGGGGAATATATGTATTTTACCAAGTCTGCTTGCAGGGCAATTCATAAATCTATGGTACCATCTTCTTGCAGAAATGGTTCGAGGTTATTTCCTAATGAATGTTAAATTAACAAACAATGGTTCTCAAAAGAGCCACTACTGGCACTTGACCTCAAATTAATTGTGTAAGCATACAACATATCTGAACACACATATGCAGACACACATTTTCACACTGAGATTTATGTAGAGACGTTTATATTTACAGTACATATTACATACACATACTTAATCTTTACGGGCACACAAACAGGTACATGGTTGAAATAACAAGCATGTCTGTCATGAAGAACAATAGAATACAGCCTGCCCAATACTGCTTTTGAGGTTGATACCTTTATTATGATTTGGGTGTTTAAGAAATCTGATAACGACATATGGGCGAAAAGTTTTTTTTTTTTTTTAAATTGTGATCATATATCAGCCTGGCCGATTTATCAGTATAGCCCTAATGTAGACTAAATGATAGTTATGACAGCTGAAAAACAAAATGTGTGTGTTTCTACTCTTTTCACTTGTGGTCCGTTTTCTCTTTTCTGGAACTCATCCATCAACACGGACCAACAGTGTGAATGCAACGCTCCCCAGGGAAGGGCCTCCACCAGTGGGGACAAAAGCAGGGCAAACTCCCCATTGGGGAAAACACACACACAAACACACACACACACACACACACACACACACACACACACACACACACACACACACTCTAGAGCTGTCAGTCCTCCTCTTTACCATTCGAATTTCATTTGTTATTTTTTTAAATATTCAAATAATATTTCAATATTTAATGTTCAAATGCAACCTGTTATAAATATGTACTACAGTGCTTATGCATTGTCAGTGCCACTATAAGCATGTGGTTGTTGTTACACATTCTGTCCACAAGAGAGACTTCCAACATCAGCCTGGCCTTGAAGGGGATCTACATCATGGCGCATTGCATTTCTGGCAAGCCGCTCTCTGTTTACATTATATTCCACCACGCACACAGCGACAAACACAAATCAACAGAGAACTCTGTAATGAAACATTATCTAACAAGTTTACTGAAGCGGCTCTGTTGTAAAGGCTAACGTTGCTCGGTTAGCACAATTAAATCATTTTAGAAAGCACAGCCGAAACGATTTGTCATAAACTAAGTAACAATAATGTAACTAAGTAACAATAGTGATTTAAAAGCAACCTGTTTCTTGCAGATTGTCATGTTACTGAGAATAAAGCTGTTAGAAGGTAATATATCGAAGCTAACTCTGACAGCTGTAGGGCAGCTAACGTAAACTTTAGCTGTCTCCATGAAGCTCCCAGCTAAGCTCCTATAACTTGCAATGCAGTTAGGAAACCAGAACGAGCTAACTATTGATAACATAAGCATTTTGGCTCGGTGGATGTCAATTTTTTAAGTCATTAAAACTATTTCCCATCCTTCTTCCGATTTCCAGCCGCAGTCTGTCACTCCCCCTGTACATACGTACTCGGTACGTAACATTAGGTAACAATGCCTTCTCACTCCCGTAACTTATTGTTCATCAGACGTGACATGAGAAGAGGGAGATTAGCTAACGTTAGCGAACCTATTTATTTAAAAAAAAAAAAATCACATTTGAATAGTAATTTCAGCATTCGAACAGTATTGATTTTCTTACTATTTGAATTATTTTCGACTTCTGGAATTCGTTCCAACAGTCCTAACACACACACACACACACACACACACACACACACACTACGGGCTACATGATAATTATACAGGCTACATGAAAATCATACAACATTAGATAATGTTGTATGACTTTGTTTACATCTATTTATCTTTGCAGTTCTACATCATTCTTACATGAATAATCAATAAGTCATTTTCTCTGTCACTGTCACTCTTTGGTTGCTCCTATCTATCAGGTAACAGAGTCTACAGACAGCTGTCCTGTGTATGAGCTATATCCTGTCATCATAATGTAGGAGATGGATGGACTGTGGAATAGCAATAACTGACGTAACACTAAACCGTCCACATACCAGGGCCTACCGTTCTAACGTTTTGCCTCATTACGTTGTGTCTTTTGTCCCTTTAACAATCAATCGCATGCCATGCTCATATACACTCAAACACATGTGCCATGTCAACGGCTCCAGTGGGGCTGTCATGGGATCCAGATCAGCCTCAAAATGGAAGACATGTTCATCTATCTGAGGTGCACACTAGCACTGGCTCCAAGGTCTACCACATATATTGAATGGTACCCTAGAAAAACACACATGTACAGTACATGCTGAAATTTGCACAAGCACACAGACACAATATATGCTCCATCTACCGGTGTTTGGATAATTTCCTGGGGCTGATAAAGTATGTGTATTACCTTGACAGAGATTCACAGTGTAATCACACCAGATTGTGTAATCCTGTGCCAGACCAGTCCCTTATAGATGACTACTGGCTGATTAGAAACCATTCTTTACTATCTGAAGCCAACTCTCACAGTGACGGCTTATATTGGATCCCTAATACAGTCTCAGAGGAATACAGTCCATAATATGCACTGGGCTTGGTGAGTGTATATTACAGACCATTTCTCTTGATTGTTACTTTACTGGCATCCAATTAGAGAAATTAGGACAATGCTATGGCTGGCTTATCAGATAACAAGACTGTAAAGTCAACCATGGAGACGTTCCTAATAGTAGTGTAATACGGAAAATGTTATTGCCCGTATTTAATATTTCACACATAATGCGATATCTACAGCAATGTTCTGTAGGTGGAAGTTATGTAATCTCAAGCATAGCCAATTCAGTAAGAAGCCATCGTGCAGAACATGTCTCACTGATTGAACTGCCACTGTTTTTAGCTTTTCATTAGAAGTTAGAAACTGCATTTATCATGTGTATTTTGTGCGAGTTTCCACTGCGCACACACACAAACACACAGCAATTCCATAGAAGGTATAAGAAAAACAAATGTGATTTGAGAATGTGTTACTGAACTGTAACTCTTGTAATTTCTTGAACGCATAACAGTGCACATGAACATTTAATTTTGCGCCAACACGTAAAAAATTGTACAGAATCAAACACAGTCACGAAAGACGACAGAGCCGTTTTGTAACAGTTCATTTTAATTCCCCTGATTTGCTTGCCTTTCTTCTTTCATAACTACTTTATTATACCGGTCCAACTTGTGGTGTTATAAAAATAGAAAGCTGCTAGTAGAGCCAATGACAAGACAAGTGGTACTGATTGCTGATTGTATATTCCATTCTTTTACCTCCCACCCTCACTGTTTCATGAGAACATGAGAGTTCCATTCTCAGGAGCGTTAAGCTCTGAGACCAGCACTGTGATTTAATGTATTCATTCATGCCAGCACACTGGCTCCAAAGCAGGAAATTAACATCTTTTAATTTCCCATATTAAATTTCACACATTCAACCTTGAAGTTAATTAAAAATATTAGACACAAGTGAGCTATCCCACTTACTATTGCTGGTGAAGCACTGTGAGGGGATACAGTAAGGCTACCTGACACACACACAAACCCACACACTCAATTTGATACAGGGGACCAACTGGCAGCATGCTGTTGCTTAGACAGGTAATAATTTCAACCATGGGCGTCATCTAAGATATAGATTTAAGGGGCTAAGCCTCTGCTAGGAAGGTCTGAGTGCTGCTCTCCCAGGAGAAATGTTTCCACAGCCATAAAATGGTTGTTGCCCATGAGTTTTAAAAGTGACAATAGACCTAAAATCAATAAATAATTTGGCTTAGTTGTTGCAAGGACTGTAGGTATGAATTGCTTATAAGTGAGCATGCAGTAAACAGTGATTCTGTCCCTTTTTGATATAGGATATTGGACCATTTTAATATTAAGAATTTAAAGACAACCATCTAGATATTGTGTTTACACCAGTTTTGTTTGTTTCTTATCTTTTCTCTTTACATTATAAAGTAACAGTATGTTTGTTGTAGCTACTCGGCAGTGGATTTATGTCTTTCATGTTTGCAACAATTACTCAAAGAACTCAAGTTAAGTTATGAAACAGCAAACAAGTCCACTGATATGATACACTGTTGCACCAAGAGCTAATGGTGTGTGCTGACAGCGCAAGTTAAATATGAAGAAAAACACAAAGGGGTCAAAATAAAAAATAAAAATGAAACAACACTTAAATATGGCACCCCAAATTTTGGAAGGCTTTTGACACTTTTTTTCGCTGTTTTTAAAATGCTATTTTAATTACTTTTATTAAAGTTTGCTGCAATGTAAATAAATAAATAATAGTCTGAGTGAAAACATAGTACTGTGGTTATCGGCAAATATCAGTAACAATTTATCATCATCAAACTAGAAGCGACATTGTTCTTACTGATCTCCAACCCATTACCAATAGTACCTTCTATCTTGACACAATGGCCATAACTGGTACATTATATTAGGCATATTACCACATTCTGCAAGGGTTAACACATTAGTGTGTATAGCAGTGAGCTGCCTCTATATTTGACTCTCTATTTCATGCTATTAACCTGTGGACCTCTGTAAGCTGTGGGAAATGTGCATGTAATATGGTGTGTGGAGAACCTCACTGACCTCCAGTAACAGGCCTATTAATGGCTTATCTCCAGCTGAGGCAGCCATAAGGGCAGCCCTCAGCTAGCAGACCAATCAATGAATGCTTCGTTATTAGGTCTTTAACACACACATGGGCACGCACGCAGGCATAGACACTCGCTCACCTACACGTTACACATGTAGAAATCCATGCCTCAAATGCAATCACAAACATACATACATACAATTGGTTAAATTCTACACCTGTCGTCAACAAAATAAGCTTTTAGACGATGCATATTCATTTGATTACTTTGACTAATTGATTTCTTTATTTAATTGTAGAAACCTCTAAAATTACTTCTCCAGTATTTCTGTCTTTATTACTGTAATAACTAGATGTTATTAAAGACCAGTGCATATAATTGTGACACTAGATATGTGACTATCATTTTCCACTAATGACTAATAGCTCATTCCCCATAAAAAGACCAATAAAAAAGATTAACAGACCAACTAATACCCTTACGGCAGATTAGTTGCCTAATCGACTAAGACAGAGTGGTGGTATTAAATTCAAAGCTTCGAGGAGTGTAGGTATGTTAAAACACAAGGAAAGAGGATGGATGTACTGTATTCACCATCTTCGGCTTTTAGTAGGGCTGGGACGATAGGCTTCTGTCCCGATTTGATTCTTTCACGATACATGGGTGCCGATTCGATTTGTACTGCAATTTGCATTTAATGCAATTCTAGAAGTATTGCGATTGGATAGTATTAAATATTGCAATTTTCTTTTCATTTAACAAAAAAAAAGATGAATAATACACTTCTAGAGACAATATATCATGAGACATTTCTAAATAGTAATTGTTTTCTAAAAATAATGCATATTACATCACATCGTCAGTCAGCCAATCAGTCTGACTTTTTGTAAATATTTAAATATATAAATTGTAAATAAGTACATAACATGTATTTTCTGCTTTTAGTCTGTTTTGCTGGAAATGGATATGATGTAGTCGCTGTCAGCGGTACAGTATAAACATAAAATATTTAGGTGAATCATGGGGAAAAAAAGAAGAAATATTGATTCTAGGGAAAAGAATTGATTTTTAAAAACCATTGCAAAAATAATCACAATACATATGTGAATTGATTTTTTTTCCCACCCCTATTTTAGTATTGCTTTTATTTGACTCTGAGTCAGTGTTATTTGCATAAAGACCTGTGCTCCCTAGAGCTCCGTGCGGTCTGGCTTCAGGGCAGCTTATTCCATGAAGACTGCACTCCTGGAAGTCACAGGACGACTCTGCTGAGCGGAGCTCAGAGCTACCTCATCCTCCTCCTCAGGATTCTTCCCACACTGCAGGCTGTTAACTAACAGGGTATGCTCCCATTTCCTGCAACAAGGATGTCTCAGGGTCTTTATGCTTACGGTTTGCTTGCTGTTGAGAGGACTGTAGCTGTTGGAAGGACCTCTCCATTGGAGTCTCTTTTGGCTCAGCCTTATGTCCCCTTTTTTATGCAAAAACATTTCAGATCTGTCCTTCCCTCTCATGGTTTATGCTCTGCTGCAATTGTGATCACAATCAAACATTCCATTCTTTTACCTGGTCTGACATGCAGGTTAAAGTGTACGTCTCTTTTTATCTGCATGATGTCTACACATGCCAGCTGGTTCCCCTTCAGTCTTTTGGTAAACCTTGCTGTTGTTCCTTCATGGCACTTCCTGTGTAAGACCTCTTTATTATCAAGACCTTCCTCCTCTTCACTCACTGCCAACACCTATAACACAACTCCAGACAGGCAGCTGCCTTATAAGACCAACATCACAGCCAAAGTGCCATCCTGTCAATTTACCCTGTACAACATGTATTGATCCATTTCTCACAAAAGCACAGTTCTTTGTCCAAGCTCTTGCCATCTTCTTACTAGACTACTACAGCTCCCCCCCCAACAGGACTCCCAGCAGATATCACCCAGAATGTTGTAATTCCAAGTGCTGTAAATGTAAAGGTTTAAAAACTTTTATGAGCAAGCAGAAAAGAAGTGGGGAAAGAAAGCAAGAATGCTAGACCCAAACCAAACTAGCAAAACAAAAGAGAGAGAGAGAGAGAGAGAGAGAGAGAGAGAGAAAGAGAGAGAGAGAGAGAGAGAGAGAGAGAGAGAGAGAGAGAGAGAGAGAGAGAGAGCGAGATAGAGAGAGAGAGAGAGAGAGAGAGAAAGAAAGAAAGAAAGTAGAATAACAGGGATGCATAGAGCAAAATGTTTGTGTACAATATATAATGAAACTGATCACATAAATCAAAAGGAAATTAGGTTGTCAGAACATAATCAGCATATTCATACTAGCAAACAAGATGCACTAAAGATGAAAAGGAGAAGATGATGCAGACAGTGTTGTTCTGATTTGTGTGTGTGTGTGTGTGTGTGTGTGTGTTGTTCTGATTTGTGTGTGTGTGTGTGTGTGTGTGTGTGTGTGTGTGTGTGTGTGTGTGTGTGTGTGTGTGTGTGTGTGTGTAAGCAGTTGACACGGTGTCAACAGTATCAAGGTGGCAAAGCATTAAAAGTAATTTAAAAACTTGTTTTGATTTCAGAAATGTATCCAGACTGACTGTTGAGGAGAGGAGTCCTCTGCAGGACTCAAATACAATATATCAAACTACAGTTTAAATTCATGCATGAAAGATACATGATGACCTTTTGGGTATTAAGAAGGTATCTCTCCTTAATATAATATATACCTTGATTTTTTATTTTATTTCATTTATTATATTCTATTTTAATTCATAGCCCATATGTTCTATGTGTGTAGCGTGAAGAAGCTACAACTTACATTTCATTGTGTAAAATTACAAATAAATGAACCTTGTAACTGCTTGCAAAACTAATGACATTCCCATCAGCCTCGCTGTACTTTGTGTTTTGATAATTATATGATGAACAGTAGGGGTGTGCAAAAAAAAACGATTCATATTCGAATCGTGATTCAAGCTCTACCGATTCAAAATCAATTCATAGAATTCCAAAAATCGATTCATGTTTAAAATGTATATCTACTGCAATCACATGGGAAAGGTAACTACATTTACATACTGTAAAACGTTTTTTAATCGAGAATCGTTTTTGAATCGAAAATCGATTTTGAATCCAATTGTGAGCCTAAAAATCAATATCGAATCGTGACATTTTCTGAATCGTGCACCCCTAATGAACAGGTTAAACATTATACCAGCTTAACATCAGCATGTTAGCATTGTCATTGTGACCATTAGCATGCTACTGTAAAGTACAGCCTCACAGAGGATTTAGCATGGCTGCAGCATGGCTTAGTCTTAGTTCAATATTTATCCAACAATCTTTCCATAACCTTTATTAATTGCTTTGAGTTGTCTAAACATAACCATAAACCATTAATCAAGCTAGAGTTGAGAAAATAAATTAAATATGATGACAGTGAACATTTTGTAGAGAAGTTCAGAATGACTTGAATTTGTCATTGACAGTGAACACTTTGCACATACTGTACAGTATAAAACCATTGACTTGATATGTTGTGTATTTGCTAATGATAGCATACTGTAAAGTAATTTTTAGGAGACAGGGTTGCTGCGGCCACACAACACAACACACAAACATAGGGACTCTGCGACAGTACTCATGCCAAAACATAGACATCATAAACCCATAGAAAAAAATGCCAGGTTTTGGTTTGTGATGAGCTGGATGTGAAAATGTGGTCCGCCTGAGAATGACAATGAATCGATACATTATTAAGTTCCCCTCCACCATCTCTGGGTGTCCCACACACGCTGTGCACTGACATTTCGATGAAGCAATAAAGCCTTGTTCCTCCAGCTGGCATCTGCAAACTCAGTGGGGAGGAGAGGTGTCTCATATCAGTTGTTAAGGACATCATATGAAGAGATCATATGCACAGCACACACACACACACGCACGCACGCACGCACGCACGCACGCACGCACAGGCGTGAACATGTGCCATACACATGCAGCAAGCACACAAGTAAAATCCCACACTGCCACACAGATAGCCTACTTACGCTGGATATCAGCCAATGTTTTCATCTCATGTCTCCTTGAACTCCCCTACTGTTTTGGAAAAGCATTTGGAGAGGAAGTGAGTATTTTTAGAAAGTCAATGTGCTGCATGTTCGTGTTTTCTCTCCCTGGTGGATAAATTTGCTTTCACTCAAACTACACATATAAAGAATGTCCACAGATGCGAGAATACAGTATGTGCATCTCTTAAGTGCAAAACAGAGGGAAAACACACACACACACACACACACAGACGAACACAGCAGGACCCAACGCAAACTCTCAATCAAGCCGCACTAGAGAGACACGTAGCTCTTTAGGCAAGGTCACTCATTCGTCATCTAAATCTCTCCCCGAGTCACCCACTCCCTGCCTCACACACACAGACACTCACTCACTCACTCACTCACTCGCTCACACACACACACACACACACACACACACACACACACACCCACCGTGTTCCAAGTCTTATCTTCATCAGCCCTAAGGCCGAGGGTTAGCGTAGAGAAGCTGCTACCCTCCTTTATTCCCCGATATCCTCTTGCACAGGTCAACTTTTTTAATGTGTTTACGAGAGCGACAGCTGTAGGTAGGGAATCAGAAAGAAAACTCAGAGAAGGATAGAGAATGAACACAGAGAGGAGCAGAGACTAACGCATGAGATGGATATTTCGCCCTGAGGACAGTAATATCAATTTAAAAGTTCACCACAGCAGTGGCTCGCTGTATTGTGTTGCTGCTCTTTTCTGGCGGAGCAATCTGTCAGCTCTTTTCAGGTGTCACTTCATGTACTATACTGTGATTTCAGTTTATTGTGACTGATGCTCTTCAAGCTGCAGAACACATATCTGACCCTGCATACATATATATACAGTACATATGATCACCAATTAGCATAAAGTCTCTGACCATGAAGCACAGAAAGCTCGCAAAGTATATATATATATATATGTTTTGACAGCCCTGCAGCCGAGATAAGCACTAAAGAAAGAGCTCAGTAACAGAATGGATTTAATTAATGTCTTTAATTGAAAATTAATTACCATTCATTGGAGTGGTACGAGGCTCCCCCTTTCCTCGCGCTCTGTAACATGGAAGGAGAGAAAATTAGATGCCGCATAACAGGGGTTTAGCCATGTCCCCTCCATTGTTATGACAGGATTCATTAAAGCAGTCAGCCGTGTGTGTGTGTGTGTGTGTGTGTGTGTGTGTGTGTGTGTGTGTGTGTGTGTGTGTGTGTGTGATTTTAAATCACATATGTATCATCAAGTATCATTTTAAGAATGTATCTTTTTGTCCAACAATTCTTTTCTCCTGCAAAGATATGATTATGTATATGTATGGAGAGAGAGAGAGAGAGAGAGAGAGAGCGAGAGAGAGAGAGAGAGAGAGAGAGAGAGAGCTAAGATCCTGTGGGACTTCCAGATCCACACTGCTCAAATGGTGATGGCTAACCAACCGGACATCATGGTGGTTGACAAACAGCAGAAGAAGGCAGTTGCGATAGATGTAGCAATCTCAAGCAACAGCAGCAACATCAAGAAGAAGGAACATGAGAAGCTTGGAAATATCAAGGGCTTAAGAGGAGCTAGAGAAGATGTGGAAAGTTAAGGCAACAGTGGTTCATATACAGTATATACACTCACCTAAAGGATTATTAGAGACACCTGAACTGAATGTCAGAATGGGAAAGAAAGGTGATCTAAGCAACTTTGAGCGTGGCATGGTTGTTGGTGCCAGACGGGCTGGTCTGAGTATTTCATAATCTGCTCAGTTACTGGGATTTTCATGCACAACCATTTCCAGGGTTTACAAAGAATGGTCTGAAAAAGGAAAAACATCCAGTATGCGGCAGTCCTGTGGGCGAAAATGCGTTGTTGATGCTAGAGGTCAGAGGAGAATGGGCCGAGTGATTCAAGCTGATAGAAGATCAACTTTGACTCAAATAACCACTCGTTACAACTGAGGTATGCAGCAAAGCATTTGTGAAGCCACAACATGAACAACCTTGAGGCGGAGGGGCTACATCAGCAGAAGACCCCACAGGGTACCACTCATCTCCACTAAAAATAGGAAAATGAGGCTACAATTTGCACGAGCTCACCAAAACTGGACAGTTGAAGACTGGAAAAATGTTGCCTGGTCTGATGAGTCTCGATTGCTGTTGAGACATTCAGATGGTAGAGTCAGAATTTGGCGTAAACAGAAAGAGAACATGTATCCATCATGCCTTGTTACCACTGGGCAGGCTGGTGGTGGTGGTGGTGTAATGGTGTGGGGGATGTTTTCTTGGCACACTTTAGGACCCTTAGCACCAATTGGGCATCGTTTAAATGCCACAGCCTACCTGAGAATTGTTCTGACTATGTCCATCCTTTTATGACCACCATGTACCCATCCTCTGATGGCTACTTCCAGCAGGATAATGCACCATGTCACAAAGCTTGAATCATTTCAAATTGGTTTCTTGAACATGACAAAGAGTTCACTGTACTAAAATGGCCCCCACAGTCACCAGATATCAACCCAATAGAACATCTTTGGGATGTGGTGGAACGGGAGCTTAGTGCCCTGGATGTGCATCCCACACGTCTCCATCAACTGCAAGATGCTATCCTATCAATATGGGCCAACATTTCTAAAGAATGCTTCCAGCACCTTGTTGAATCAATGCCACAAAGAATTAAGGCAGTTCTGAAGGCGAAAGGGGGTAAAACACGGTATTAATATGGTGTTCCTAATAATCCTTTAGGTGAGTGTATATAAATTTACAAAGCCAGAAGGTTACCCATCATTTACACATAAAAATGCAAAGCTGCTGATCAAGAAGGAGCTCACAGAACTGAGATTAGATAATGATCAAATAAACTGATAATTATTCATACTGTAATTTTAAAGAAACCTATATTTGGTGAAATAAAAAAATATTTGCCCTCTCATAAAACAGTTTTCTAAATAAAATACTGAATGATGATGATGATGATGATGATGATAATATTGCATACAACGCATACACCATTATTGCAATATATGATATAATCTTTGGAAAACAGCATGTGGTGATTTTCTTTCCCTTGTTTAGTTTTGATGCATTTTATTCCATTTGACAACTTAATACATACCGAATTAGATTGGATTTGAAATGAAATTGGGTTGCATAACGCATAATGTACTTCAATGAATTAGTAAAACGCTTTGGCACTGATGTCCAAATACTGAATGTTAAATGATGTTCTCCACGGATTAGATAGATTTGTTTAATCACCCTAAACATGTAAATAAGCTTTAACTGTTGACGACTGTGGGTAAAGACTCAGAGACACATTTGATTTGCAAAATGAGGGTGTATGCAGATTTTGCAGACTGACAGACAACCCCATGCTGTAGAGGCAATGATGGCCGGCTCTGTGAAGCCATCTTGTGAGGTTGTATTTCTTTCAGCAAGGGAAAGGACTAATGGGACGAGAATCGATGTAGGTGACATAGTACGATATGACAAAAAAGCATAATGAAACAATTAGATGCCGAGGTTGTGATGGAATGAATGAAAGGAAAAGGAGAAGGAAAAAAAAGTTTTGAGGCTGGAATGTGAGCGGGATCATGGTAGGCATACAGACCTGGTGTCATTAGTCAGTATGCACTGTTTTCTTATATTAATGTATGATTCAATTGAAATGAAGGGGGAATACTGTATGCTCTGATGGGACGGAGCACAGATGACAGAGGGGTTGTGCACTTTACAAATGCAAAACTCCCATTCAAATGCTGGGGATAAGAGTACATGCTAGTGGTTAAACTGGGCCTGCAATAATGGCATATTTGGCGTGCGTGCGTGCGTGCGTGCGTGCGTGCGTGCGTGCGTGCGTGCGTGCGTGAGTCCTTAATTGAAATCCTGTTCACTTCTTACTGGGTGTTCTGAAAACAGCCCTGCATTAAAAAAAAATGCAGAGGGTTGTATTGGTGAGAGCATGTTGCTTCAGGTACTTGTGTGTTGATAATACTATGGAGGGAGGATTTTACCACTCTGGAAAGTTCACAGCAGCAATCATTTCATCCTCCATTGGAACAATCGGCAGGTAAACAGTAGAATCACATATTCCATGTTATAAAGTAATTTACCAGGAATGCAGCGCTTTGCTGATCAAAATCATATTGCTTTGTAGCAAAGGTTGAATCAGGTGCCAATACAATGGTCTCATTTAAATGAATGAAGGGGCTGCGGGTTTTCATGTTGTGCTAATATCAGTCTGAACACAGCCTTACATTGTGACTTCATCTAGTGCCCAACAATGAATTGATTTGACATTCAAAATCTCAATTTAAAAGTTATTTTCCAAATTACACGAGATGAGATTTTGACTTCCTATAGTATGGGCTGTCATCTTAACAATTTTTAGGAAGTGAAAGTTTAAGCCGCTGACTGTTATTGGCTAAAGTGTCAAATCTGTAATGGCAGGTGCAGATCCACATTTTAAGACATTTATCTCCCGAAAGCATGAACAGTACATTTTAAAGCTGTTATTGCTACTCACATCTTAAATTGCAATAAAGCATGTCCACTCTGGGCTCAGCCCTGAATACACCAACATTGAATTTAAAACCAGAATGCTGTCATCTGTACAAATCTGTTGAGTATAATAAAGTCATAGTCTGATGTAAACTTCCAAATTGGATTATGTTTCCACACAGGCCCCCCGAGCATGTGAATGGAGCGCGAGTGAGCAGGGAGCGTAAGGATTTTGGATGGAGCGCAGAGCGGATTTTTAAAATAATGGAGCATCGCCTTACCTCCCCCACTCAAATTTCGCTCCGGTACCACGAACACCATGAGTTCGAAGCATGCCCGTGCCCATCTCTGTGCTACTGCAGCCAGTGGTGAAATTTAACTAAGTACATTTACTCAAGTACTGTGCTTAAGTACAAATATGAGGTACTTGTACTACCTACATGCAGATGAACGATACTGCCTGCCTGTCATCCAGTGGAATTTTTGCTGGTGGAGCTCTGGGCATGAAGGGAGGGTGGGCACTGTTCATCTGATAAATACAACGCAGCTTTTTTTCTTTTCTTTGAGTTAAGAGTGTAGCGAAATTGAGCGGAGCGGCTTTGAGCAGGCAAGCGGAGGGAAAGAACAGCTCCGTGAGCGAGGAGCGGAAATTCTCACTGCTCCACTCACATGCTCTGCACAGGCCTACTTTTTAAACTAAGATCACAAGATAAATAAAATAAAGCTTTCAATTGTACATACAAATATATTTGTATTTATGTGATTGGAAAATTATTGATTGGCCCTTAAAACTTTCTATTAAGGCACACACAATATCAAATATAGTTTAATATATTGTCATTCAGGTATTAGTCTTGCTTTGGCTACTCCACATAGCATTCGGGGATGGAAGGAAAACATGCTCTGGGTTATTGGCATTTATTTAAACCAATCACAATAGTCTTGGGCGGTGCTAAGCACCGGGAAAAGCCGCAGTGCCTCTGCAAAATAGCCTCGGAAGGAACTTGTTTTGGTGGAACGTGTGCATTTAAAAGTTGTTTTAGTCATGCAACAGAAAACTCAGATTGGACAGATAGTCTAGCTAGCTGTCTGGATTTACCTTGCAGAGATCTGAGAAAAGTTCACCATAGTCCTCATAAATCGACAAAATGCCGTCAAGGATACAGACTATTCAGGTATTAACACAGGCATTTTCCTCTCAAACAGTTGGTTACTCCTGGAACTTAGACAGGAGCAATTCACATTAATAAGCCGTGTCATGCCCTAACATGAAACACTATAAAAGGATATTTCATCATTTTACACAGCAGCTTCGCTGCCTTTCACAGTCCATTATCGTCACTAAGCAGTCTGATCAAAAAGTCCAGTGATGAGGTAGAACCTACATTCAGGCTTGTACAGCAAACACTCATTTACACAGTACACTGTATGTACATGCTTACACACATACGGACAATCACACCCTGAGAGTGATGAGCCTTGTCAAGCGCAGATAGGACAATGATGTATTGGTTGTTGGAGAGCAGAGTAGATTAACACAACTAGCTGCTTTCAAAGCCAGAGGCCATCTGGATGGTATTCAGAACACAGGCCCTTGAAAAGTTTAAATACATATTTTCTTTAATTGTCAATTGTTTACTTCGGTATGTGTTTAGCATACATATTGATGCTTACTCCCTGCGTGTACTGGGTGTCCCAGTTATCCATACTGTACAGTACAACTCGTTTTTTTGCAGTGCTTTAATTAGTCTGAAAACCATACTAATACAAGATGAAAGCAAGTCACCTTATCCTTTTTCATGAAGTCTGTCTTTTTACAATTAGTAATAGAGATTTAGAAAAATGTGGGCAGGTATTGTCAGAGCCTGCCTCTTCCTGGACTAATGCTGAGGTCGAGCAAGAGCCTAAACATGAAAATATTGTACAGAATGTGAAATAACACTTTTGGCCATTAAGGTATTTTCTTTCATATGAAAAGATTCAGCATTTTGAGAGGCAGAAAATCAGATGGTCCATGCACCCAGACACACAAACACACACATTAGGGGCAGCAGAAGCTGTGACAAGCTTGTTAGGAAGGCGGGTGACAAACGAGCCAGAGCACATTTTTCTGGCATTAGAGATGAGCAGAGGTGTGAAAATGTCACCACAAATAGCCCATGGTCACCAAATGTCACCTTTCCACTCTACTCCACGCCCCTCCCTTCCTTATACTCTGTTCTTGTTTCGCCTCTTTCTTATCTGCCTCTCCTTCTCTTTTTGGCTGGACTACAGGGACCAGCCAATGGACCTCAAAATGTTGTCACTGAGTGATGAAGGTCCCCCATTGGTCGGATTGAGTGTGATGATGTCAGTGTTGGTGTTTGCCCATTGCCCTTTCAAACTGTATTGGCACGACACATGCTTTTACCTCCGCTATCGCCCATCAATCAGATGATTAACTTCCTCAATACAACACTCTGTGTGTGTGTGTGTGTGTGTGTGTGTGTGTGTGTGTGTGTGTGTGTGTGTGTGTGTGTGTGTGTATGGAGTAGGCCTACACATAATGAACAAAGAAGAAATCATCTTTAACACAGAACCATCTGAAAGTAGGAAACGATGCCAGTAAACTGAACAACTAAATGTTGTTCGTAGAGCAGCAACAGTAATGTTTACAACAGCGAAGTCACCTTATAAACTCATACTAAGTGAAGTTTAGAAAGAAAGAAGATTCAAGAGATTTGTTCGTCACAGACATCAGTCACTATCAGTCATTCATCCTGTCTTTCTCCCTCTGCTGAGGTGAAATCAGGTACTCACATCTTCACTAGGGTTGGGTACCGAACTCTGTACTTTTTTGGGTACCCACCGAATTACGTAAGGCAATTCACGTTAACAATGCCAAATTTTGGTACATGAGAGCGCATAAGCGCAAGCTTATCTGTCTTCTCTGCATGTTGACAGACAGCGGGGCTCAGCTGCAGTGCAGATGGAGCAAACTCGAGCAAACTACATCGTCTCTGCAGTTTGTTTAAGTCACAGTGAGTGCACTTTTCAAAACTTCACACAAGACAGTGTTCGCTGCGTTCGCTATATAATATAATGGCAAGGCGAAAGCGGTCACAGTGCAGTTAACGTGTGCACGTCCTCTGAGACAGACAGGCACCACATTGTTCTCTATACCCTGTTGACTGACTGACAGGCTGAGGTTATAAGGCCAGAAAACTTTATTTCTTTAGCACAATTCAGCAACAAGGCAATTCAAAACGCTTTACATAAACATTAAAGAGCAATTAAAACGGTCATGAAAATAAAACCGGCTGAAATAGAATAAGATACAAATAAAAGAATAAAAGTTACAGTGCAGTTTAAGAAATTAATAATTATTTGATTTAATAGGTTGTAAGGACGGGTTTGGGAGGGGAGAGGGAGGTGTTTTATTTTGTGTGGTTTGTAAAATCTTAATAGTAAATAAAAGTAAATAGGATAAATTGAACATAGGAATAGGAATTGAATTGAATCGGACCATAACCTTCACAGCCAAGGTCCGATGATGTCATTAGCCATGTGGATTTACTGCTGAAAGTTTACAAGAATTTGCAAATTTTAAGATATGTGGCAAACTGAGATAAGCAGTTAGACTTCATGCAGACAGCACGGTGGCTAAGACAGAGTACGCTGTATTCTGTCATGTAAATTTGATCATTTGAAATACATTTGTAAGTTGTTACATGACCATCTTGGTTGTTGTTGAATGTCTTGTAAGCCCATACGGGCTAGATACCATGTGGTGCAGTACACTTAAATGGATACACCATCCTAAAATGTCCAATTTGTGCCCCTCTATCTCAATACCAACCTAGGTTTATTGCCCATGGCAGAGGTTTCAGGCTCCTTAACTGACCCAGTGAGTCCTTTCTAAACAGAGATTTTGATGAATATGGAATCACTTTGTCTTCCCTTCACTTGTGGGTTTGCCTTGAGTGTCCCTACCAGGAACATAAAAGGGCCCCCCCAACAACATTATCCCTAAGGTTACTGAGACTTGCTCACACAGCCAGATTACATCTTGTGGGTACAGTTTGTGCTGGGAGATTTAGGTCTGGAAACCATGACATAAGCATTGATTCAGCCCAGTAAGACACATGCTGAGCCAGTCAGCATTAGTAGAAGAAAATGAATTGCCGAAAGGTTTTAGTCTCATTTTATCCTAATATTCTCTTTCCTGTTCACTGATCAAATTCCCCGCTGTTCTATGACATTTCGACTGTGCTGAAAGGTAGAGGACAGGGGGTTGAGCGGGTCGTCCTTCAATCAAAAGGTTGGCGGTTCGATCATGACAGTGAACCCCTAGTTGCTCCCCATGGATAGGCCAGCATCTTGCATGGCAGCCGCCACCATCGGTGTACGAATGTGTGTGTGAATGGGTGAATAAGAGGCAAATTGTAAAGCGATTTGTCCGGTAAGGTAGAAAGGCACTACATGCAGTCTATTTACCATTTATTTTACCTAATCAACAAACTTGCAGTGTATCCTGATTTAATTAAGTATGTCTGCTAAGCATTTTACTTTGGTCACTGAATGAGACCTTTTGTTTTGAGGCCAGGTTGGCTCCAATAGAGATTCACACCTTAACTAATCAAAGCATTTTTGATTAGTTGGAGCAGAGACGTTATTGAGTCTATGCAAATCTACTCAGAGACTTGCAGTTGAATGTCAGCTCAGCTTTTGTTTATTCTGTTGTTTCCTGTAAACTTGTATAAAACCCTGGCCAGAAACTTGTGGTCAGAGAGAATTCTACAGCTTCTTTGCCTTCTGTCTCCACTGCGCAGTGAATGAAACTCATCTGAACCAGCCACAGAATTGGACCTGAGAGACTTGTTCTTCCACAATATGTTTAGATGATAACATGACTTGCCACCTCTTCAGCCTCTCAAAAACTGTTAAAAACAACTAAACCAAGAGACAAAATTAAGCATTCTGTTGCAACCAAATGTCCTTTTTCTCATCTCAGATCTCTTCAGAAACAATTTTTTGTTTGTTTGTCCAATCAAGAGTGGGACAGGTTCATGTTGATGTTTCAGTGCAGGAAATTAATGTCAATCACCTATTGCACAGCCTATGTAAATGTCCTCTCTTCACCTCTCCTCTCTGCATTATTCACACATCCCTCCGCTAAATGTGAGCAGTGAGACCAAGCCCCTCCTGCAGTGTGTGAGGCCCGTGGTTCCCAGGTCATCTGCCTTGTGAGGCACTGATCACTGAATCTCCATATCTTCCCACTGCAATGATGAAAGGGGCTGTACTTTGCCATGATCAGATCACAGGAATGCTCATTAAAGTCTGACTTTGGATAGATATGATTAATGATGGCATTGAGACAAACCAGCCTCAGTCACCAGACTGGGAGACGACACCTATGAGCACTGGGAGGGAGGAACTTACACCCCACTGCGTGCATACATGCTGCCGTCATTTTTACATTTACGCTTAGATCTAAATGGTTCACTTCTTTTCAAGATACAATATTGATATGATAGATTGAGAAAAAGGGGGAAAGCCCATAAAGCAACCATTAAAGGACTACATTTTCTGTGTTTTCCTCCACCAGAGCAAAGCAGCGAGCAGTTAAAAGAGACAGATGGTTGGTAAAACGCAAAGAGCGAGGAATGAGTGTGTCGTGATGTGAAATGGAGGGAAGAATTGATCGAATGGACTGAAAAAACTTCTTTGAAAATGGAAAGGGAGCGATAATGAGTTCCTAGTTGATAGTTGTAACAGTTATTGGGAGTGCATATTGCAGTTACGGACGTGAGAGTGTGTGGGCCTGTATGTGTGTCTCTCCCAATGAAAATGCCTGTAGTATTTCTCTTGTTACCACTTTCAAGAGACCAAACACTCTCTCACGCAGAATATTTAGCCAGGATTATCAATAAACTACTATTGATTGATTGGAGTTGGCAGGTTTACTCTCTACAACAACACAGCTGTCACATTCATCTTTCAGTATGAGCATAAGTGTGTGTTGTTTGTGTGTTTCTCTGTGTATTTACTATGTACAGTGTATTGGTATTAACAGCACATTATGGAGTGCTCTCTGGGGTTATTTGCTTAAAGAGTTTCAAATTGACTGATCAGTCATTGATGGACAGGATGGGAGCATACTGACTCCACAGTGTCAGCTATTGATAGGTGGATCGATCATGTCAATAGCAGCCTGAGAGAGCTTGTTTATTGGCACATATCCTTTTGAGTACTCTGATGGATTAGACTGTTTAAGCACTGTTCTTATAAGAGGGGCGAGCAAAACACAAACACTGAAAGGCAAGTTTAGGCAAACACACACATATGTTTAAAATACAATGTCAGAAGTGTTTGGTATATTAGATGAACACACTTTGTTTTTACCAGAACTGATCAGACTACTGCCACCCTCAAGTGATTCCTTCATGGAGTGGCAGATAGACACCCTAATTATTACATTTTACTCTAATTAGGGAACAGGTCTGAAAGGGTGGGCGGAGTCTGTGGGCGGGGGGCAGATGATGACAAAAATCATGCAATTTCATTTTATTCTCAACATTTTGTAACAGTGGGTAGTAATTATAAATTAGTCATGCAACTATATGCAACTTACTTTTTTGAATATAAATTATAATTGATTCATATTTTCAATTTTGTAATTTAGCCTTTTATGGTTTACTCAAAGGTTCATTTGAGAAAATGGTGTGCTTGGTATGTGAATACAATTGATCAGCTATGGTCAAATATTTATTCTCAACATGGCTCTGCAAATTGCGGCTTGACAATAAAACACAGTTTGCAAAGAACCACAGGTGAACTGGGATATGTCAGTTTTCAACAAGTCCTCCAAACTATACAATATAGGTCGTATACCCTCTAATACGACCGATCGGAGCGTTTCATAAATTAGTGCCCCTAGCAGTGGCAGGAAATACGACCAACAGGAGCAATTTCCACCCTCATACCTAAACGTAACGGTTGCATTTTGAAACATGTTAACGCTGTGAAATGGTCACAGTTTGGTTATGTTTAGGCAACACAACTACTTGGTGAAGTTTAGAAAAAGATTGTGGTTTGGGTTAAAATCAGTACGTTTGTTACATTACTTCCGGTTACGCACGTGAGGCAGAATGTGATGTAGTTCCGTTTGTATGATCAAGTAAAAAAAAACTCGCCATTTACTTTTATTTTTAAACGGGACACGAACCCCGGTCTCCTTGGTGAAAGTCCCGTTTGTTTGAACCATCCAACACCCCAACCTACCTATTTATGCAGAATTTGGCACCCTAAAGGCCCGTCCGGGCCATTAGAGTGCAAATTCTGCACAGAGCTGATAATCGGCCGTTGGACAGTCTGGCGAGGTCAGTGACTCGAGTCTGTTCGGTGTGTTCCGTGCCGTCGTCCGTCCGAGGGGCCGTCGTCCTTCATTTTGGCCGATTTGACATGTATAATCGGCAGGGCGGGCACTGCCGGCAGTCGGACTCAAATGACCCATCTGATTGGTAGAGTGCTAACCCGGAAACGGGGAACGGAATGAGCGTGACTAGATTCTCTCAAAATCTGACGAAAATCTTTTAAACTGACCTTTGTCGATCTGAAATGAAGACAGATTCAGCAACTGTATGGCCTATTTCTCGCTTAAAATGTTTTCAGAAACTTGTTTCGGTGAACTATTTTAGTACAATATGAGATCGTATTCTGAACAAGCCGTCATGACAGTCTTTCCGGAGAAACAAGACCCACGTGACACGTTCATCCAATCAGCTGCCAGTTTTCATTTTTGGGCGACAATACAGATTAGCGCCGTCTGCTGTTATGGAGACGTATTACGTCTCATCGCTTTGGTGTGTTCTGAGACACTTTTTTGACCAATTTGGGGAGACTGATCAGCCCAACTGCCTTTTCTGCCGACGTTTGGCCGTCGGCTCTGTGTGTCTAGGCCTTTAGACTTCCTGCTTTGCTCCCGTCATAATTACTATGGCTACTAGAGGGCGGCGCTGCCTAACAAAAATTCGATGTTTGCGGGAGGACAGTCTCGTCAGTTTTTAAAAAAAAAAAATCTTATTCCAAATGTAACTTTGGGAATGGAAATTCAATAATTTACTAGTGAAGTGCTTTAACTTTAAGTTATTCAAAATAAAAATAAATGAGGTAAAAGGGAGAAAGTATACACAGACAAACATACGCACATACAGACCATGTCCGCATTAATCCTTTCGGGGGGTGGACTGCTCCATAATGATTTATTTTCTCCTGCACTACATCTGGTTTGTCAGTTTGTCTGTTTACAGTATGAACACATGAAATGCATTGGGTCAGGGTTTTTGCTGGCAGCTATATGGTGGCTAATTCCAGCTTTAGATAAAGTGAATAATTATGGAAACAATCAATAAAGAGTGGAGCAGGGAAGAGAAGTAGGATGGGAGATAAGCTATTGGCTTATTGACTTGTCAAGTGTCGCCATCAACACATACAGCCTTTTGAGTGTAAGTGCTTGTGTGTGTGTGTGTGTGTGTGTGTGTGTGTGTGTGTGTGTGTGTGTGTGTGTGTGTGTGTGTATAAAATTACTCTATAGTGTCTGTATCTCTTTGTCCTGGTCTGACAGCTAATTAGTTGTGCTGTCTCAGGAGTAAACGCAATAAGGGAATCAGTGCATCCACCTATTTTCATATTCAGTTGTTTTTGTGGTGGGACATTAGAGCCCCACTCAGTGTCTATAGCATGCTGTGCAACAGTGGCAGAACACAGTCAGAAATTGCTCCTTTATATAATGACCTTGTCTACACAATATCAGCAATATGCCAGTTAGCTTCATGAATGATGAGATATAGTATATTCATAGTATAGTATACTCAAGGATTTGAATGTTTCTGCTGCCATAGTCGGCAGTAGGGCTGTCACTTTTTTTTTTTTTCAAATTTGAATTCTAAGAGGTCATTACAACTTGAATTTTTATTTTTTTGCCACGTTCTAGCAAAAATTAGAATTTCTCATAAAACCTAAAAGCCTAGTCAGCAGGCATTTTATGTTACTTCAACATATCTGATAATAGCCAGGTCTATTAGTGTTTGCAAGCTTGCTGACTTGCATGTTCCTACATAGGGTCGATGCTCATTAAAGACAAAGCAGAGGACGTCCTTGTGTAACAAATAATGTTTAATTAGAAAAACTCAACATCTGATGGACCAAAATAAATCAAAAATGAGTGCCAGCCCAGTCAGTCATTTCCAAATCATGCATCATGCCTTCTGTCAGTAACAAACTTGTCACAATTTGGTTAGTATTACAAATAAACCCTCCTTGAGTACGAAGGTGTACTGCAGTAAGCAGTTTGAGGACTATAATAATGAAGACATTTTTCAAAAAGGCCACGCCCTTAGATTTCATCAGCTTAAATAGTCTATTTTTTGGCAATATTTACATCAATATAATGACTCCAGGATTTAGATTTTTAGTGAGGAATATTGGGTTGTTTTTATGTGTTCAAAGTTAGTGAAACCACGCTGAAAGGTCAGGACTGAAGCAACACATTTACTTATGTTGTTTACTGTAAACAGTAAAAACATGAACTGTACTCAGGACACGAATTAGCCGTATCGAAGGCTTTTTAACTTTGTCTTCAACAAGAGTGCTTTGGTTTTCACACTATTCTGATGCTATTGGATCACCCCTGCACCAAAGAGCACCTTTTTTTCAACCACCACCAAAAATAAGTGCTCCTTTTCTCAGTCTTCCCACATGTTCTGATGCTGTTTTGGATTCCACCAAGGCTAATCAATGCTTGATGACTGATCATATTGTAACAATACAGCCAACATGCTAGCGCATATCATTCAACAGCATCAACACCAGATGGCATTACATAAACGCCCAGGAAATGTTACTAAATATAACTGACGAGTAACGGTAAACAGAAGTCACAGTTTGGTTGGGGACTGAGGTGGCATTTTGCTAAACTATTTTTATTATAAAGATAAGGAACATTTCTAACATATCTGTATTACACTGTACAAACAGAGATTTTCATGTTATTTCATGAAAATGAAATAACATGAAAGTTAAGTGATGGACTTCCTGAATAGTCTAAAAATATGTGAGACAAAAACAAAAGAGTGAGAGAAAGAGAAAGAATTAAATGTGTTCAGTGCTGTTTCACAGGCTGCAAAACAAAAGAAAAACAAAAAATCCTATTTTGAAGATACATTCCTTGCCTTTTTTCCAAATCCAAAATAATGGCTCTGCATTATCTTGTCATTAGCAAAAGTCAAATTAGACCATTGGTTTTTAATGCATTGTCAGTCTGATTTGCCTAATCTTAAACATAAAAAACATGAATGCACCAAAGGAACTTTTCCTTTTCCGATTAGAGTTTACTCCGTATGATGCCTTGTTAAAAAAAAGGCCCGTATATGTACAGTATGTAGGTTATGTGTTTGTGTCAGCAAGCTAGCAAAAGTTTCATCTTCCTCCCTGGAGCTGATTGCACATTTTCATCCACTTTAATCCAACAGGAAATAGTAAGGAATAGCACACCTGCAAGACAGAATCTCTCAAATATGTTTCCCTGAGTTAACAGGCAATGAAATAGTGGGAAATGGTTATGTCCTGAGATTGTGTATGTGTCTGATGGATCATCATGGCCTCAGGCCCACATACACATGCATGCATTCTCCCTCTCACACACAAACACACGCACACATACACACAATAAATAGGATAGAAAGAATGAGCCATGAGAGAGAGAGATATTAGCTGCATCTCTCCACCCCCTACCTGTCTCACCAAATATGATGTGGCCGTATAAAGACAGTCTGCAGCAGCGGGAGAGGACTGCTGAAGCACATACTTTTCACTGGCTGAAGTAATGGGCTGGAGAGAAGGAGCCAGAAAAACCGAAATAGGGAGAAAACTAGACAGGGTGTTAGTGAGAGCAAGAAAGTGTTAGTGAAACCTTGTGTGCATGTGTGAGACAGCAAAATAGTTAACAGTGAGAGAGAGTTAATGGCGGCATAAGAGGATGTAAGGAGAGAGAAAGAAAAGGCATGACAGATGAGAGCGAGAGAGCAGAGCAATCGTAATAGCTGAGGGTAAAATCTGCAATCTACCATTCTGTCTGATCTCAGCCATCCTATGAGTCAAGCCAAGAAAGCTTTGAGATGCTCTATGCACATTAACCTCTACTCATCCTCCACCCACACTCCTCCGCTGCCTCATCCCTCTTTCCCTTCCTACCTATATTAAAGTAAGCGCTTCAACCATGCTGACATCAAGAGCATAATAACTGACATTTAGGTTTATGTTTGCTTCATTATTACGTACAAAACATATAATAACGCTCACAAAAGGCAGATGGGAACACAAGAGGACCAATCGAAGCCCAATTCTTTACCGATCTAGACATAATGGTCTTTCAAATCCTTGTAAAATAAAACTATTTGTAAAATACATACAGTACACAATCACAGAAAGACAAACCAATCAACGAAAAAATACATTTTGTTTGTCACATGAAATCATACAAGGTAGAAATTCCAGTGAAATGTAATCCCATCAGCTCCTTCAACCTCTGCATGATTCATCACAAAGCAGAATGTGGCTGTGGGATCGGCAGACAGAAAAAGAGTCAACCAGTTGAATGGCACCGGCTCGCCAGGATCCAGGCAGGTCTCGGCAAAAGGACATTGCAGCTCCGGACATTTCGCTGGAAACCGATGGAGGCACGGAGGCCAGCTCACCGTCAACGCCTGCACACTGGCTAGCAGGATGCCCAGCAGAGAAGTCGCAGTCGGTGTTCAATTCCTCCACGCTTGCCTCGGTGCCTATCTGATATGGAGATGGACGCAGAGATGGTTTTGCTTGACCACATAGTCAAGATAGATCATAGTTGACAGCCATCTTCACCTTTTCCTTTGTGTTTAACTCTGATGTTTTCATTTAAAACCTTGGACCAGCCAGGCTAGCAGAGTCAGCAGGAGACTGGTGAGTTGCTTTCCCTATCCTGATGAGTGACTCGTAGTCATGAGATGACAGCAGATATAGTCTTGCTAGCTTTAGCTCCTTTTCTCCACCTTTTCCTCAGTGTTTACTCTGATGTTGACATTTGAAAAATTTAGCCAATTATAGCTAGCTGGCCGAGGCTAGGCAGGAGGTTAGCAGAGTCGGCAGGCAACTGGCAAGTTGATTTCCTGATCCTGATAAGCAACTTATAGCCACATGAAGGCCTGTTACAATTATTACATAATTGTCTAATTGTCCATTTTTTTACATAATCGCTGTTTCTTTGTTTAACCACAATGAATTGGTAACACTAGCTAAGGTCCTATGAGGCATGACTGTTGATGATAATTGTTGATTTTGTTAAAGGTCCCATGGCATGAAAATTTCACTTTGTGAGGTTTTTTAACATTAATATGCATTCCCCCAGCCTGTCTATGGTCCCCCAGTGGCTAGAAATGGCGATAAGTGTAAACCGAGCCCTGGGTATCCTGCTCTGCCTTTGAGAAAATGAAAGCTCAGATGGGCCGATCTGGAATCTTGCTCCTTATGAGGTCATAAGGAGCAAGGTTACCTCCCCTTTCTCTGCTTTGCCCGCCCAGAGAATTTGGCCCACCCATGAGAGAGAGACATCATCAGATACAGTATTAGGGGACCACTAAGGCCTATATAAAATCATCCAAAGAGCACCATGTCATGGGACCTTTAAGATATGCCAAATTGTAATTATAGTTATTATTGTTCGGACTTTTGAGCTAAAGCTATGCTAGTTTTTGGCACTTGGCCCTATACACGTTCATAGCATAGGGTGACCAGACGTCCCGGTTTGACCGGGACAGTCCCGATTTGACCGGGACAGTCCCGATTTTAGAGTTGCGTGTCCCGAGTCCCGACAAAAGCCTGTCGGGACCGGTTTACAGCAACCACTATGAAATTGTCTCGGTTGTCAGCGATTACATAGTCGACGTGGTCTTATTATAGCCCGATCATTAAAGCGTAACTCTCGCCAAAATGCAACCTAGGGTCTTTTTGTGAATGTACCAGAGTCAAACTTTCATTTAAAAGTCTATTTAGGACGGAATCGCCACTTTTAAGATTTACCGTATTTTCGTTTTTTCGGTCAAATGGCCTTTTGAATGAGAGTCCTAGGGGCACTTTTATGCTAGCCTCAAAATAGCTATTTTTAAAACACTAAGAAGGCTCGACACAACATGAAACTTTGCTTGAAGCATCACCAGGGGCTCTACACCTTAACGAAAGCAACATTGACAACATTGTTTGTGTACCCAGAGTTTACTAAAAAGAAAGGTTTTGAGCAACTCATGTTAGCAGTTGTTGTTTACACTATCCGCCATTTTCCCAGTCAAAAATAGCCGATCTCCGAATGTGAATGAACGGACTCCATAGGAGAAAATGTCATTCCTATATGAGGCTCCTTTTTCAACTACAAGGTCAATATTGTGTTTCACTAACGACAAAAAAACAAATTACCCATGCATTTATATGGAACTAAGCTTTTGGAGCTTTCCATCTTTACTCTCCTCCCTCGACTATTTTTGACTTGCGACCGGAAGAACAACAGCTACAGTGAGTTGCTCAAAACCTTTCTTTTTAGTAAACTCTGGGTACACAAACAATGTTGTCAATGCTTTCGTTAAGGTGTAGAGACCCTGGTCATACTTCGAGCAAGTTTCATGATGTATCGAGCCTTCTTAGTGTTTTAAAAATAGCTATTTTGAGGCTAGCATAAAAGTGCCCCTAGCACTCCCATTCAAAAGGCCATTTGACCGAAAAACGAAAATACGGTAAATTTAAAAGTGGCGATTCCGTCTTAAATATGCTTTTAAACGAAAGTTTGACTCAGTTACATTCACAAAAAGACCCTAGGTTGCATTTTGGCGAGAGTTACGCTTTAACTAAACCCATGTAGAAAGACTAATAAAGCGGCCAGCATATGATTTTAACAATGTGTGTGTGTGTGTGTGTGTGTGTGTGTGTGTGTGTGTGTGTGTGTGTGTGTATATGTGTGTGTGTGTGTGTGTGTGTCAGTCAATCGTCGCGGTCTGCGTCTGTATAATCTTTGCAGCCAGCGTTACAATGTGTATTTGTAAACATTGTTGCAATGCCTCTTCTTATCTGTCTCGTTTTAACCAGTCCCTACAGGATTTTGCAGCCTTTTTTTTTTTAGATTGTTGCAGCCCAAAATGCCTGATTTTGCAGGAGCTGTCCTCAATTTAGGTCATTGTGTCGTCTCATCTCATCTCCGGTTTTTCCTGCATCCACCATGTGTGTTTGCGGGGGGAACTTTTGAGCAGCAGCCCCGCCCACTGCAGAGAGCAGACAGGTTTGAAACAGCAGCAGCTTCAGTGACTTTAGAGTGAAAAAAAATCTCTTTCACTGTACATTTTGTTAGTAAATGTGAGATGTTTGAGTCACACACGTCTCGTCTTCATATCAGAAACAAGGAAATTAATTTGGCGACGTACGCAGATTCTGATTTGAACACAACTTGTGCATTATGATGTACCCACCTTACCTAATGCTTTAGTTGATGTGTTGTTCATGCATGAGGTCATGAATGAGAGGCTATGAACTCATGTCAATTCCTGATGATTCATAAGATATAAAGGAATGAAGTAATGCACAAATCATGAATTAATTCATGCATGAATTCATAATTCATGTACCCTTACCGTAAAGTGTTACCATAACTTTAGCTCAAGCCTGTGGCAGCAGTTCCAAATAATTTGTTTAGTACCATGCAATGAAAAATACCTTTTCACAAAGTTTTTCACAAGTTTAGTGGGTGCATTTTCCAAAAGAATGCTTTAATTCTGAAAAATGAAGTTGGTCCCACACAAAACTCAATGTCTTTTAATATTATTTCTTAGATATGTAGGCTACATACCAAGAAAATTCATGAATATTAACTGAGATACCCCATTACGTTGCGAGCAGTAGGCCTACGTGTGCTGTTGGCAAAATATTTCTTTTTTAAAAATTAAAAAATAAATAAATATTTTTAAATTTCACTAAAAGGGACAATTATATTGTTAATCGCAATAATTTCTGAGACAATTAATTGTCCAGTAAAATTTGGAATTGTTACAGCTCTAGCCACATGCCATCACCGTCCAACGTCAACCACATAAAGCACAACTAATATTTGTAAAATAGACAATTCAGCATAAATTTTGCGGAGCTGACGGAGAAGCAACTGAAGAGTTTCCGCGCATTCTAGAATAGATACAAATATTTATTAGTGCTGTCAGTTAAACACGTTATTAACGGCGTTAACGCAAACCCATTTTAACGGCGTCAATTTTTTTATCGCGAGATTAAACAGTTTTTATTCACAATTTATAGATATTTTAAACTATTTCTTCTTATATTATATGCTATTATTATTTCATGTATATTGTATCCTTTTACTTCATGTATATTCTGTATGTGTGATGTGTGTCTGATATTATTGCTGCTGCAACCGGAATTTCCCAAATTTTCTATCTATCTATCTATCTATCTATCTATCTATCTATCTATCTTTCACATGCTGTTGCAACAACTAGTAACGTTAGAAAAACTACAACACCACCCGGATCTAGCCAGACCGGAAACAAAACAACAGGCACGCTGCACACACTTGTTTGGGCTTGCAAGCCGGCCAAAGAGCAGTAGGCTAATGTTACGTTTTGAGTGGATGGCGAGCGTGAGACACCGAAATGGATGCCAATAAGATTCTGAATGGAAAGTTTTATTTTAAAAAGTTGCCAAATGGTTCCATTGACAAGACCAAAGTGATCTGTGTGTTTTGTCGTTGTGAACTGAGCTATCATCGCAGCACGTCCAGTCTGAAATACCACTTGATGGCCAAGCACACAGCTGATGCGAATTCTCCGCCCCCTCGTCATAGCCGTTACATTGTGTGAGAGATTATTTGCTCCAAGTGTGAATGACTGCTCCAAGTGAGAATGTTAGTGTGAAATTGAACACTACAGTATGCCAATGTTGTTTTCAATAAAAAAAACATTTGCACAAAGCAAGCCGATCCACTTTTCCATGTTGATAAGAGCATTAAAATGAGAAAAAAATAATGGGACAAAAAGAAGAGAGAGACATTTAGAATAGATAAAAATGTGTGATTAATTGCAATTAATTGCGAGTGAACTATGACATTAATGCGATTAATCGCGATTAAATATTTTAATCGTTTGACAGCACTAATATTTATATAATATTTTTAAATTATGTTCCTACAAAATAGCCGTATAAAGCAGTATAAAATGTTTTTTCCCTTTCTCGTTTCCTTTGACCTTCAAATGTTTTACCTACTTGCCAAAGGCGGAGTTTGACATTCGAGCTGGGGGGGGGGCAAAAAAAAAAGTGCTCCCCCTGCCCCCCCGCAAACTCCGCGTATGCTACTTGCATTGCATTGATAGTCTGGATCGACGACAATTCATTTACCGGATAATCGCTGTAACATGCTTCGCTGCCTGATCTTCCACCGATGTCCCTCGCCTTGCAAAACTCCGTTGGTTTTGGGAAACAACAAACTTCGAGCTAGCAAGCTATTCACTGAAAATGGCATGTTTTGAAAGAAATTTGGATCGTGCAACAAGGCAGGCCTGCTTGGTTTGTTCGGGGAATGATTGTAAAGATTTACAAAGAATATGTTTACGGCATTTACTATCTAACGATGTTTTGGGACCAATTGGCGGGGATTTGTTATGGACAAAATACACAGGGTGATACACTGGTAAGAGCAAATGACGTTTAACCATGTATCCAGTCAATTTATATAGCTCAAGTTACTGTATTGTGTGAACAGTTAACTTCATTTTATATTGTATGTGGCGTTTTCTTTTGCAGGGTGCAAATGTTTCCCCAAAACAAGTTCCTTCTCTGAGACCAATTTGCAGATACACCGTCACTGCAACCGGAGCCTAGCGCCGCCCAAGAACACTGTGATTGGTTTAAAGAAATGCAAACAACCCAGGCCGTTTTTTTCTCCTATAAAGGAGTGTATGTGTGGAGGGGCCAGCCCTTACTCCGCAGCGCTGTGGAGATAGGTCTGGTAAGCGAGACAATACCATCAATAACATTCCTAATATTGAGGCAACTGTTTTTTATTGTTACAGTTTTATATAATATCGTTAGCAACAGCATTGTGAGGATAATTGGGCACTTCAAAAAGGATAAGGGGTTCAATTCAAGGTTTGTCCCTCTCAGAGACGGGGCATCTGCAATGCTTTTAAGAGAGAGATGATGTTAAATTTATACAAGTCTGACATATCAAGAGAGACAGATATGCCCAAAATGGAACAGCCATTAGGAAGACACTTAAATTGATTTATTTTTAAGCTAAAGGCATCACCAAATTGACTGAGGGACATAGTTTCTTATTCATCAAAATTCATCTCATAAGCTGGGAAAAAAATCATATCATTTCCTGCATGACAGACATAGAGAATTTGAGGTTAGAAACATATCGTCTTATCAATTTAAAGAGTCAGTTCATCCAAATCCCCAAAAAAAGAATTTTCTCACTTAAAGGTGCCCTATGGTGTTTTCTTGTAAACAAACAAAAGTTCTGTTCACATTCAGTTTTCCTCACCGAAACGCATTGCGTGTATCCTTGAGGACTAACATATGTGTCAAGTGTATTTTCTTCCTCATAAATTGCAAAGCTGTGTTTTTAAATATTTTAAATTCAGAATCCATATTTACTAGCTTGCTGTCTTCTTCTTCTTCTTCCCTGTCTTTGTTGTTGCGTTTCAGCATATCTTGGCGTGTTACCTCCACATGTTGATCAGTGGAATAGTGTGACACCATTGGTAGGACTGTGTTTAACTGGAACTATTTAAAGAGAAAATTCTTCACATACTTCCTTCTATCAACTCGCAAAAACACTCAAACTACAAGATCAGAAAATAACGCATCACCACAACATAATGTCGTTATTAGGATTATCATACCAGAAGAAATTATGCACCACCAAGTAATCACATACAATACATACAACTCAGATGTGAACAGATTCCATAAAAGCAAAAATAAACTTTGGGTTGTTGTCTCGTGAATGTGCACTCTGTAACTCAATGATTTTGATGTTCAACAAGATTAACAGAGCAGCTACTCTTCTCTTGAGTTACAGGGCTCGAAATACCACATGCATATGCTCGGCAGTGCACGTCCAATTTGAGCAGTGCATGTAATTCTCAGCTCTACTTGCACTGGTGCATGTACACACCAAAAAGCATGTTTAGTCCTGAATTATCTAGCTGATTGCATCACTTAAAATGTAGGACAGCCTCCCAATTAAATCTATATACATATCAATATTTTAAAGCTTATGCACTTAATAGTTAGGCATCTGGATTGCCATTAATCAGAGCAAGTAGTTCATGAAAAATAAAGTGTAAAAGTTAGTAGGATACGTATGTTATTTTAATGTTTCAGATACAGTACTATAGTGCTTCTGGCTTCTCAGAAAATAAATGGGGGATTACAGTAAGAACGAGACGTGAGAATTAAATGTTCTCCAACAGTAACTTTTGTGTCTCTGTAGACCAGTCCTTCACCGTCTCTCTAAGACAAATATATTCTTGTACAGAGCAGAGCAATGACATTTAGTTTCTACAAACAAAAATGTTATATGTGAACATCCCCATTCCTCTGGAGGGGCTAACTGTCTGGAGTTCTTGTAATCTGAGTTTAAGATAACTTCAGTATCCCAGCTATTGCTATACATATCTCCTCTATAATAGCACTGTGATGGGTTCTGGTGGGCTTTGAAGTGGAATTTGTTTTCAGACACAAAAGCACGTGTAACATTATTCTTTACATCTATGATTGCTAAATCGTTACAGGTGTCAGGCATGCTACTGGAACTAAAGGAGCAGCCAATTGCTCAATTAGCCATTGTGCTATGGATATTAGTCGACCCATTTCTTATCAGCGTGGTTGCCTACCATTCTTCCAGGACTGCACTGGAAGCAGAATGAGGAGCTGAAAGGACAGCAGCCAAGTGGTGTAGGTGACAGAGAGGAAGAAAATGATTGCTGCCAGTGGCCAAAGCATACATAATGATTGTAAGCAACAGCATTTGCCACTGAACTGATTTACTTAAGCAGTAGATCACTGAGAAAAAAAAATGGCCAAACGACACATTCATTTCTGTTTGGGAGAAAACGGGAGAGGGAACAGACAAAAAGACTTTATGGGTGCTATCCCCAGTTTCTGTTGTGGAAGACATTTTTTTTTGACAAATAACCAACTAAAAGCTTCTCATATTTTGATATAAAAATATATTCCCATGCTTGCTATATTTGTGTTAGGTCCAACAAGACCTGTAGATCCTAAAAAAAAATCAATACAGCATAGTATCGCAATATTTTCCATGGCAATACTGTATTGATACACGGATGCCAAGCTTCAATCTTTTATTATATAAATTGCACATGAGAATTTAACTTTTGCTTGACAATCCCATTTTGCAACTGAATTGAGATGAACAAACAGAGAAATGTATCTCTTTAGATAAAAAGATGTTGACAAAGTTTTCCTTTGGGGACATAATTTGAAGTTGGAAAAAGGGTAATGAATTGCAATATCGCAGAATATCTCAATATGTTTAAAATCACAATAATATCGTATTGTCACATAAGTATCATGATAAAATTGTATCATGGAGCCTCTGGTGATTCCCACCCCTACTTAGCAGACTGTTATTATCCTTACTGGATCTGTTCTTCACATACAAACAGTGATTTTTATACAGTTTTTTAATTTCTCTGAAAAAGTCAAGTGGCAAATATCTCACAGCACAGCACCGTCCTGTTTGTCTCTCTCTAACTTTCCCGCTTTCTCAGCTATCCATCTATTGTGAACGTGGACAATGCTTTGCAAACCAAAACCTTTAATACGCGCTTTTTCCAGCAGCAACACTTTGCAGCAGTATTTTATGTTGTTATTGAGCGTGACCATAAGGTAGGCACGGAGCTGTAAATGTATGGCTTTTCCATTATAGATAAGAGCCACAGAGAGACAGACAGAAGCAGCATAGTGCATGTCCTTGATTTAGCGGCATCGATCCCTATCTGCTCTCTAGCAGCACTATGTGTAAAAGTGTGTGTGTGCGTGTGTGTGTGTGTGTGTGTGTGTGTGTGTGTGTGTGTGTGTGTGTGTGTGTGTGTGTGTGTGTGTGTGTGTGTGTGTGTGTGTGTTGGGGGGCAGCCCTATGGCTATGCAAAGCTTAGGCAGAGATAAGGTTATCAGAACACACCTGATATGATTGGCAAGGTGACAGGAGGCCACTGTGGACCCTAAAGGGTTGACTTACCCCACACAAACACACACACACACACACACACACACACACACACACACACTGACCTTAAAATAAGTTTAATCTTTTGTTTATCCCCGTCACAAATGGAGGCAATATCTGCATGAAACACCAGAGACGTCAAACAGCAATTGCAGACTTCAAAAGAAGCTGCTTATTATTTTCAGCAAGTGAACTATCGCATTTGATAACAACACTCCCAAGAGAGACAGAGACAGAAAAGGGGGGTGGAGTGTGAAGGAAACAAGAAAAGAAAGAGAAAGAGAGGGAGAAAGAAGGATAAAAACATTGGTTTGGAAAAGCAGGGGTGCCTCTGCCTGTGAGATAGCTAAACCTTAGTAACGAAAAAAAAGCTGTGCAGACCGACAGTGCCACAGAGAGATGAATCTGTAAAGCAACGCTAGGACGAGAGATATAGGGAAAGCAACAAGATTGAGGAAGGGATGTGGAGAGAAACAGATAGGAAGAAGAGAGAGAGCGAGGAAGGAAGAGATGGATAGGCCCTAGATACATACAACCAGAGGCAGCCAGAAAAATGTACAGCTAGACAGAGAGTGAGGCAATGGACACACACACACACACAAAGCTCACTACCCACTGAGTTTCCTGCTGCATACTTCTCTAGTTGAAATGAAAGCACTGTATTAAAGTACGTGAATCTATTGTTTAGAGCACATATAGAGGAGCAGAAGAAGAGACTGTTTTATAGACTGATATAAATCTGTCAGTGATTGCAGAGTGAGATAGTTTCACTCGCATACAGGAAAAAAGTGAAATAAAATAAGTACACTTTACTGGTCTTACTACTCTATCACCACCATATTTCCTCGGCCTTTATCTCTATCTAAATCGTATTTCCAATCCCTTTATCCCTGCTGTGGTCTCCGTTGCTGGTAAAACACACCCCTGATAAATGGCCCCACATAATCATTCCTTCAGTTTATCAGCATGCAGAGGAAAAATGAGTTGTGCAGTACCGGGAGGAGAGTTGGCAGAGAAGAAGAAGAGGGGAGAACTGGAAGGAAATGAGGGACATGGGTGAAAGATGATTGTAAAGGTATATAGAGCAGGGGATGAAGGAAGAGGAGAAAAATAAGTAAATGAGGATGGTGAACAGGAGGAGGGTGAATGAGCAAGGGATAAGTACAAGCAGCTGAAAGGATGGTGATGAGATAGATACATAAAGCTAGGGAGAGACGGGTGATACAGTGAGGGCAATGAGATGAAGGAAAAGATGAAGGGAGAAGGACAGATTAGTAATGGGAGGGACGGAGGAAGGCAGGATGGAGGGAGAGATGGATTGGTCCAACTTGAGCAGACCCGGAGGAACAGATGAATCTATGTGATGCATGATGGGAGCCAGTCCGATAAGACAACCAATCACAGGCTTTGGTCTAAATGGGATAACCAATCATGGGCCTTGGCCGGCATCATCATTCCCCATTTCAGATAAGTCCCCAGCACATCATGTCCATCTTTTACCCCACAGCAAGCTGCCCTGTGTGTGTGTGTGTGTGTGTGTGTGTGTGTGTGTGTGTGTGTGTGTGTGTGTGTATTGTACTATATGTGTGTTTGTCTTATAGCCTATGGCTGTTTTCTGATTTCAATACATTTATCTTAAAGCAGCCATATTATGCTCATTTTCAGGTTCATAATTGTATTTTAAGGTTGTACCAGAATAGGTTTACATGGTTTCATTTTCAAAAAACACCATATTTGTGTTGTACTGCAGTGCTCTCTCTCACTGCTGCAGATCCTCTTCTCAGCTGGTCTCTGTTTTAGCTACAGAGTGAGACCTCTTTTCTTCTTCTTCTTCTGTACTATCTTTGATTGCACTCACACATGCGCAGTAGCTCAGATGTAGATCATGTCAGCTAGCTAGCTCCATAGACAGTAAAAGAAAGGCTGTTTCTACAACTTCGGTCAGTTACAAGGCAGGATTAGCTGGGAGACTTCTAAATGAGGGCGCACATGTAAGTAGTTCTTTTGTAGATTATGGTGAACTTGTGTGTGTTGTAGCAGTGCTTTGCTATTGAGAACGAGGTAGCATGCTAGCGTTAGCATTAGCGTTAGCATGCTAACGCTACGAGCTAATGGTTGCGGTTAGCCTGCTCGTTTCGGCTTGTGACGTCACAAGCCGTGCCGATTTTGAACAGCTCACCCAGAGACTGAAGGCAGGACACGTTCAGAAACCGTATCTCACTCTAAACAGCATTTTTCAAAGTTTATATGTGTGTGGAAGCACCAGAGACACAAAATATCACCCCAAATCCCAGAAAAAGTGATTTTTTCATAATATGGGCACTTTAAATATCCATATGTGGCCAGGTTGGTTCAGTGGGTAGAGCAGGCGCACATATACTGAGAGGTTTATGCCTCGACGCAGAGGTCCAGGGTTCGAATCCGACCTGTGATGATTTCCTGCATGTCTTCCCCCTCTCTCTCCCCTTTCTCACCTAGCTGTCCTATCAAATAAAGGCAGAAAAGCCCAAAAAATAATCTTAAAAAATAATATATATATATCCATATATGTGAGACTCCTGGTGTGGCAGTGGCTCTCTTTTATTGCTCTGTTATTGCTGCCCAGAGAAGCACTGAACAGGCAAAATACAGCAGCAGATTGTTCAACTTAAGTTTGCACTGTGCCAGATAATACAACAGCAATCTCAGTCAAGTGTCCTGAAGCACCCTTAAGAGATAGTGTTCTTTGATGTACACACTGCAAAAAAATACTGTCCATCTTAACAAGTGCCAATTTTCTGGTCGTTGTGCTCCTTTAACGTCTGTATATAAATTCAAATGTATTATTATTATTTTTATATTTTTTATATATATATATATATATATATATATATTTATTTTTTATTTTTATTTTTATTCTCTATTATTGTGTTAAATGTTCCAAATGTAAAGCACTTTGAGCTGCATTCTGTGTATGAAAGGTGCTATATAAATAAATCTTATTATTATTATTATTATTATTATTATTATTATTATTATTATAAGTAATGTAATCTACACAGTGAACCAGAAGGGCTAAGATATTTATCTTACAGTCAGGGCAACTTGGTAACTTTTACAAAACAGTGTCTTGAATAAGATAATGTCACTTAAGTTTTAAAAGGGCAATTCTAGTCTACTACAATTTGGGTCTTATTTATAATTTCATTTTAGTTTTTATTGGGTCTTAGTTTGGGCCGTGGCCATCATTCCTACAAATTAATGAAGTGGGAGAGGCCGGTGGTTCTGGAAGTACAGAATAGCAAAATTTTGGCTCATTAAGCTAAGTGATTGTTACATCGGAGACGTTTTAACAAAGAACCAGATTTTTTTCTAACACAGTTGTTCATCTGAGTTCATGTCCATCCAAGCCTTGAAAGTGCTCCAACTGATAGTAGCCTACCTCTCTGTACAGAAAATAAATGGGACTTTTACTTCTGTAACCAGGGGCACCTGAAAATAATTCCTCCCACTTCCTGCAACTACTCAGACTAACTAATACTCCATTGTAATACTCATATACCCACATACAAGTTAATTCCAGTTGAACCTTCAAATAAAAAGGTTTAGGCCTAAATAATCTGGCCAAAATGTTGATATGTTAACAACCTGTCTGATCGTCTTAAAGCTGTAGTGCGTAGTTTCTGTCACCCCTATGAGGAATTCTAAGTAATGATGAAACTGAAGCATCCACATGACACAAGCCTTCGGTGATCACGCACCACCCCCACCCCTCCTCCACGCTAGTAGCGTTTATCCCATCAAATCAAAGAGAACACGGAGGATCGAGCTGCTGCGCTCGAATGTCGCCAGACTACACTATTTTCTAAACCTAGCCACACTGACAAATACAGAGAGAGTTTTGTGGAGCTTTGTATCAACTCTTTGTATGTAACGGAAGTTAATTATTATAAAATAGTCGCGTGCTATAGCTTTAAAGCATGTTTTGCCTCAGTGTTGTAGCGATGTCATCGCGTTTCCACATTGCAGCAATTACGTTGGTGATATGATCCTCGCACAAACAAATGATGTCAACAGTATGAAAATAATATCCCAATTGTAATAAACTGGTCTTACCATTTAAGTTATTTCTCAGCCAGTAGAATTATTTCACTGCAGTTGCATATCTTTTCACTTTACTCCAAGACTTTTGGCAGTGCACACATTCAAACACAAATGTCAGGAAGTTGCGCTGGTTTAAAATTACCTGGCATAAAATCATTATCAAAACAACATGTCACTTATCGCACACAAAACTGCAACGTTCTGACTGGACAGCAACAGTGTGTGTGTGAGACAGAGAGAGAGAGAGAGAAAAGAGAAAGAGAGACATTGCATGACACAGTATTCATGGGGGGTGTGAAGGTCAAAGCATCGGGATGTGCTGTAATTGTGGGAGACGTTTTAATTAAAGTGTTTTGAGAAGGTTTTCGTGGGGTTACAGCCTGTGGGGTGCAGACTGATCCTACTGTCACAGGAACTCACACAGACTGACGTGTGTGTGTGTGTGTGTGTGTGTGTGTGTGTGTGTGTGTGCTAACGCGTATCAACGTGGTGAGACAGACAGCTTGAGTCCTCTGGCACTGTTGTGACAAGCTTGTTTGAAATCGTCCAAAATAGATTTTTTTTTTCTTTTGCCTCTCTATCTCCTAATTGCTTTTTTTCACAGTATATTTTCCTGCTCTCCCTCCCTTTCCACCAAAACCAACTCCCCCCTTCTACAAACAGCACGCCTGGTTTCTAGAAGACGGATTGCCTCTCATTTTAAGTCAGGTAAACATTTTGGTGAGGTTTGTTGTGCTATTTATAAGCCAACAGAGAGCTGTGGCATAAAGTCGTTTCAGAAAGAACTCAGCTTCCTCAACTTGACTTCACAGTGAGCTAACTCCACAGCTTAGGTTATGAAAAAATGCATTCCTAAAATATTTAGCAAAAAAACATAAATTATTCCATCTTCATATGGATGTAATTATTCTATTATTTTGAAAGCAAATGAAAGCATTTACAGACATGTTAACCATTCTATGAGTTGTTATTATTAAAGTTATTACAATTCATCCAGAAAGAAACTGTATGGATCGGTCACATATATAGACGATCTGCTTAATAATGTCAGTATCGGCACCGAGCCCTAACTGACAGACCGACATTGCCATCCGTTAAGTCGTGTCGCCAGCGTGGCTAAAAAAGCTGAATGGATAAATAACATTTACTTAGAGCGGGCACCAGTTGCTGGCAAATATCCCATTTTATAGCATAATTATTAAACTTTTCAATTTCTTCTGGATGAATTATATTTTTTTATATGAATGAAAACTACATCATTGCGCCTGTTCACTGTGTAAATAACATATGGAAGGGATGCATTGCAGTTTACTCATCCTTTCATGTGTCTGCCCTTTGGATCACCGGAGGCCAGGACTGAGTTTAGTTCCAAATGGATCCCTTATCACACAGTCCCCAGCACCACAGCAATCATTCACTGGTCATGGCAGTAGTGTGTGTGTGTGTGTGTGTGTGTGTGTGTGTGTGTGTGTGTGTGTGTGTGTGTGTGTGTGTGTGTGTGTGTGTGTGTGTGTGTGTGTGTTTGCACTATACTGTATGTGCATGCAGTTTGTGTGTTATGATGGCAGCTTTGTTCTTGACTTGTGTTCTCACTATGTGCTGCAGTATTGATTCCTGATGGCCAGAGGCTGGCTGCCTATATTGATCTAACTTCTTCCATAAACATGTTGAGATGACTTATGGTGTGTGTGTGTGTGTGTGTGTGTGTGTGTGTGTGTGTGTGTGTGTGTGTGTGTGTGTGTGTGTGTGTGTGTGTGTGTGTGTGTGTGTGTTTGTGTGTGTGTGCATGACACAAACACTGTACGACTGTAACAGAATGATGGGATGATTGATCGGGAGGGTGGACAGGCTCAATGAAATACCAGTGTAATTTTACCCACATAAAACCATGAAATAGTGTGGCCGTGAACAAACAAGCTCAACAGCACACCAGGGAAATAAAAGCTTTGACAATTTAGCCAAACCAGGGTATCTCATTAAGAGCATCAGTCAAAAGCCTGGGAGAGGAGACCACCTTCATTCCAGATAGTGCTGGCCTAAGCACTTAGCTGGACAGATTCCTTTCCACCACATCTGAAGGCCACGGGGATGAATCTAAACAACTGAGCTGGACAGACACAACAGATTTGTGTGGGGTTTATTTTTTACTGTGATGTGTTTTGTGTATGTTGTCAAGCTGAGGACTACGCCCCTTGGTAAAGATGAGATATGAGGAAAGAACATATATTTCACAACTGTAAAGGTAAACTGACAACAACCGAAGTGATACACACTGTATTGTATGATAAAAATCAAGTTCTGCACTGAACAACAAGACAGATATTTTGTCAGTGAAATGAACAACAAGGCCATTGTGCTGCCAAATCAGATCAGGAATATGGTCCCTCTGTGCTTATATATTATGTTAGCATGGTTGGGGATGTCCGACTCTGAAATGGTCAATAAAATACAATGTTTATTGGTGCTTTCAATTTTATCAAGAGAAAGGTCTCGTTTTGAAAATGCAAAGGAGAAAAATGTCTACAAGGGGACTGAAATGCTGATGTACGTGTTTGCTACACTGTAGTTGAATTTAGCAATAAATGTTGGAAAGAGGTAAATGTGAAAGACAAAGACAGACATACATGACAGAATTGTGAAGTATACCAGAACTGTTATCTAACTTTATTGCTTTCATAATAGGGGTGGGAAAAATAATCGATTCTTAGATGCATCGCGATTCTCTCTAGAACGATTTGATTATCGATTCTGACAAATTAATAATCGATTATTTTATTTAAGATTTTTTTTTGTTTGTTTTTTTTGTTTTTTTTATGTGTTGATTTTTATTTAAAAGTTACTGTCTCCAGACGACTACAAATCAGAAAACAGAGTGACTGAAAGAGGATGGGATAATAGACATAAAAAACAACTTAGAGTTTAGGCAGAAAAAAACACACAAAAATGGCCAAAAGGAAAAACATTTTTTTGTATATATACACATGATCTAATAAGACATACATAAAATAATTAGGCAAAACACATATAGGCTGTTCATCTACTTTATCACATTACATCTGACCACCTCATGTTTCATGTTCTAAGAAGCCAATTATCCACCTTTAAACATGACTGAGCCTCTGACATGGAAGATTACTGGGAGAGAAGGTGACTTTCACAAGCATGTTTAAGGCTTAAGCATGGAACGACTACCAAACAAAAACCTCAGTAGACAAAACATTTCATTAAAACTTGTGTGTGACAAATATACAGGTATGTCAAAATCTAAGTTTTGTCTAGCTGCTTTGTCTAGGAAGTGATTAGCAAACTGAGTAGCAAACTCAGATTTATATGTATATTTTTTTAAATCACGCATGGAAATGTACATTAAAAATTTGTTGCATCGAGATGCATCGATAATCGGTTTAGAATCGAATCGTTGGCCTCTGAATCGGAATCGAATCGAATCGTGAGGTGCCAAGAGATTCCCACCCCTATTTCATAATGAAACTTATTTGTTTCAGGAAATGAGTAGAGGAGACTAAGTAAGTGTCGTGTTTGTAACAAAAAGAAAAGGAAAAAAGAAATTTCAAAAACAGTTCAAAAAAGTTATATCTCCCATATTCCAGTGAATTGCTTAATGGGTGCAAATGAATGTTTGAAAATGCCAATTTCCTTTTTTAAATTAGGAGCTTAGAAAAGTGAAATGACTGGAGATGTAATCAACCTGTCTGGAAGAGGATATGAGCATACTGCTTTCGTACATAGTAAGTAGGACAGTTCATGAGTTAAAACACTTTTCCAAGGATCAAAGTTGCAGAGCTGCTATGAATAGTTAGGTCACCATGTCTCCAATGAGCCTGTAAAGTTTGCTTAACGACACTGGAACTTGTACGGTCAGATGACACATATTGTAAATAGAGGTCACTGCTGGTTCAAAAGAAGGAGGACACTCATCAAGCAAAGAGTTTAATCCCCAGCGAAATACTGTAGTGGATGTTTAAGATTGTAGGGTACTGGGAATCTTGTTTGAGGTTAAAACTGGGTTGAGGTTTTCTTCCAGGAAAACAACAAAGAAAAGCACTCTTCCAAATCCACAAAGAAATGGTTTACTGGCTAGAGAATATTCTCTCATAATGACTATTCCAGTCCCCTGACCTAACTCTGTGAAAAAGCTGTGAGTAAACCTCTGGGTCCAAAATCAAAGATCAAAGAAGAAAAGATCTTAAGATAATCGGAATGGTCTATGATGACAACCTAATACATTTTAGCAAATCAATCTGCAACTTTGGTTAATCCTTTTTCAATGAAACATTACAGCGACAGCACAAGCAGGTCTCCCTTAAATTCCTAAAATATTTCAATAACAAATAATTTCATTCATTATTTTCACAAAGGAATTTTTGAGTGCCTCTGTGTGTGTGTTTCTGTGTGTGTGTGTGTGTGTGTGTGTGTGTGTGTGTGTGTATATGTGTGTGTGTGTGTGTGTGTGTGTGTGTGTGTGTGTGTGTGTGTGTAGTGTACCTGTTCGAGCCTCGGGTGGTTGGTACATATTTAAAGAGCTCCACACAGAAGGGAGTATTGGAGAGAGATATGTTTTGAGCAGCTTTCAAAGTTCGACACAATTATAGCAACTGCTCTGTGTGCATGCTGTGTATGTGCTTATGCACATGCATTTAATGTAGGCATGTATGTGTGTGTGTGTGTGTGTGTGTGTGTGTGTGTGTGTGTGTGTGTGTGTGTGTGTGTGTGTGTGTGTTTTTGAATATTCATCCGTGTGTTAGTGTGTCACACCAAGGGAAATATGCTGATTGCCTTAATGAAGGAGGCATAAATCATATCCTCCGCTGTAATCATCTGCAGCAGTTTATGTTTGCAATAAATCTTCTTATCACAACTGTGCTGGGTATCTTACAAATCAGACCGTGACACCTGGTTCACTTCGAGTGGGACTATACATAATGCATCCATGCTCAAACTGTGATATTTCATACTTAAATAATCATCTTTTTGTGGTTGACGTACTGTGTAGAGACTACAAGTCTGTGGCTGCGGGCCATTTTCAGCTCTGGGGAAAAAGATCAATATTAAAGTGAAAGTATTAATGAATGTTTAAGCATCTGCGTCTACGCTTCTACTATTGATCAGATGGCCTTGTCAGCGATGCTGGGCCTATCCAAGCAGAACAGTAATCCTCACACTCGAGGAAAGTCTCCCTTGATATTAACACATGGATAACTGACAGACTGAACATCTGTTCTCCGGGTACCAAGATTGAACTGGCTTAATACGAGAAGACAACTGTTCCTTTCCAGGTTACAGGGGAAGTGTGGATTTTGACTTTGAACACAAACTCGGCTTGAAACGTACACTATAGCTACTGATTACTGATTACAGAAATGCTCAGCAGTGTTCAGTGAAATTATGACCATGTTTGAGTTATAAGACACAGAGACGGCACCAACGTGCTGCAGCCTTGAGAGCATCCATGCTGTTCATACTGTACAAACATACAACAAATACATAGGCCTACATATTATGGGTAATTCTCTCTGCTTCCATTTTCCCTATTTACTGCCTCCCTTGTTTTCTATTGATCTCGGATTGTTTCTCTACACATTACACAAACACAGAAATTTGCCAAAATACTTTCTTTTTGCATCCTGGGGATTGTAGTTGCCGACATCACACTGGTTGTGATGCACAAAGTAGATGTGGGAGAAGGTTTGCACTTAGTGTGCGTAGGCTCTGTAGAAACAGAGCTAGCTTTACTTTGGGCCCAGTTAGACAGTACGCAAGTGATGCAATTAAGGGATCTGACTTTTAAACACCCACCCTTGTTTTAACATTCACACATGCACACACCAGACATATAGTTATGTGCTCTCTCTTTAGAACGAAGGATTGACATGTTGGCCTGGAAGAGGAAAAACAAAGAAATTGAGTCTTCCCACACACACTCTCTGTATGGATGCCAATTGTGCTTTACTACAATACAAAGTGGTTCTGAGAGAGCAGATTAGCGTGCGTGCGTGTGTGTGTGTGTGTGTGTGTGTGTGTGTGTGTGACACTGTATCAGTGTATGTGTAACTGTATCTGTATGTGTGTCTGGAGCTGTCTGGAGCCCATCCATCTCAGTTTCGCTCCAGGTCTGTCTCAGCCAAACACAGATAGTGAAGCTGGCTGTGGTAAGCAACCAAATCTTTGCTTTAGGCATACAGTACTTTCAATCAAATTAAAGCGTTATTTTAACTTTACAAACTCTTTCAGTGTATTGCAAATTGCAAATGTAAGTTTGCATTGGATACAAAGTGAAACAGACAGGTAATTTTAAATATATTATTCAACTAATAAACATATTACTTATTACATTTTGCAGCTGCAAGGAGTCACCCCAGATTTAAATCCCCAAAACTAGATTAACTTGATACTTTAGGATAGAAAGAGCCCTTATAATGAGAAACCAACCCTGTTAGATTGGCTCAAGGCCTCATTCAAGTCCAATACAGATCATCATCATCATCATCATAGCTTTATTTGTATAGCGCCTTTCATACACAGAGTGCAGCTCAAAGCGCTTTACATCCAAAACATTCAACACAACTCTCGCAGGAGCACATTTAAAGCACGCAAACAGTATATTTGCACTGTTGCACTGGTATTTTGCTTATTAGTTGACTGAATAATAATAATAATCACATACATAACATAACATAGCAGGGACAGATACAGCATGACATGAAGGAGAGGAGAGGGAAAAAAAAGCAACTCTCAGACTATCCTCATAAAGATAAGAACAGTGTGGGAACAGGAAAAAACACCTCAGCACATAGCACACAAGCAGTACATTTGCACTGCTGAACATAACATAACATAACATAAATGTACAGTTGCACATTTAGCGGCGAAGGCGTGGGACTGGGGAGGGGGTAGGTTGGGGGAGTTTGGCCTGCTGAGAAACGCACAGCCTGGCAGTCCCACTAGTGTCCCAGTCCGCAGAATGTTATAGCGATAACACAGCACGTTGCCGTGGTGACACCCTTGAACAGTCCAGAACCGATACGACAATCAGCAGGCAGTGGGGAAGACGGGGGAGGAACCAAGAGAGTCTCGCTTGCAGAGCCCCAACAGGGTGACTGTTTGTTCCAAGAAACGGCCTTAGCAAGGCCGTTCAGGATAAGGGAGCCGAAAGATTAAATTTGTTTTGTCTACACGAATGGCTGCTCTAATTTAGACATACATTCTATTGTTCAACTGTTCAACTGTTCAACTGGTCAATTTTTCTTTCCAAATCCATGACCTTCCTCATGATGGTATCCAAGCCGCGGGTCATTACCATGTTGTTTTCCATCACGCGATTAATAGTTCCAGTTTGCGAACTGATCGCTTTTTCGACAGCTTCAGTCAGGCCAGGCAGCTTCCTTGGGCTTTGGACAGCTACCAAAGTCTTTCCAATTTTTCGATAAACCAGAGCGAAGCATCCTCCAATCAGCAACATTCCAGTTATCAGGGTTCCAAATAGGTAGATATCCTCAACGTCCTCCACGGAAAGAGCAGAGAGACACACGACACGCCATTTCTCCCAGCCGTCCATTGTATACCCCTCAGCAAACGTCCCGTCAGGACATGCTGGCTCACCCGAACCAGTGCTCCTCCTCGAGAATACAGTGTCAATTGCGTTGAGAGACCAGTTAATCAATTCCATGATTTTTAGGTATTTGTAGAGCCTTGCAGGGAGAGTCTCTAAAAAGTTAACAACAGACAACACAAGACAAGATAGCAAGCAGGGTAGGCCTGGGAGGGAGAGGGAGAAAAAAAGCAACCGCCTTCGCTGAGAGCTGGAAAAGATGCTCAAGATCATAACATCTTCCTCTTCATCCTTCACTACAGGCCTCTAGTTTAAGGGTGGTCAACTTTAATGTTTATTGGCAGTGCAAAAGGTTAGTCTGCAAGTGGGACAGAGGGACAGAAATAGTACCGCTGCAGCTAAAAGACATAAGGGCTAGGGCTAATTAAAAGTAATAAGCCTTGGTGCCTGGTCAGCCATGCAGGCTACATATAAAATGACCCTTTAACACAGCTCAGTGTAACTTTATTTTATATCTGTAAAGTTATCCCATCAGAGTCTTATTGAGACCCAGCAGCCTCAAGCCAGATTCCCCTGAACCACTAATTCATTAGAGCATTATATGTTTAATACATCCCTATTTAGTTTAACGGCCACCATATATTTTAATATTCACATACAAAAAATAATGATGTCACCCTATGCTGAACTCTCAGAGACTTCCTCAACCTTCAGCATTTTTAATCATACTATATTTCATATTTCTCCAGTGGCAACAGATCAGTATCAGAATAATATAAGAGAAGGAACTGTTAGATTTGTACAGAGGTCTATTCTCCTGGCATTTATAGCATTTTATTTCTGCCACCTCACTCTGTGCGTCAAAACCAAATGTTCTCATAATAAAAGTGTATATGGGATTTTTTGTAAACTGTACAGGGTAGTAATTGGTTGAAAAAAAAAATGCCATCCTCATACCAGTCATCTACAGTAAATGTTTAACCATGTAATTGGGAGTTAAAAAGCAGTAAATTCCACTTATCCATACTGAAAGCCATTTAGGAACAGGAATAGACTACTTATCTTATCTGCATGGCTTCCGATTGTTAGCCTCAAATTACAATTCACCCTGAGTCACCTCTGGGTATTTGTTTATCTCTTCCTTTTCTAAAAGCCTGTCCCTCTTCTTCATCATTCATTTGCTAATGCTGGAATGAAAGATGGATGAACAGGTCATGCTAAATGGCTGATGTTAGTGGTGATTACTTATGAGGAACGACAGGATTTGAACCTTTTAGACGAATCTAACATTAGTCATATTGCCAAAACAACTCTTCATGTGATGTTTCATCCATAATGTTGTGGCTACATAATCATACCAGAGCTAATATGTGTTTAAGGTACTTACAATCAGCACATATTTGATACAGCTGGATAAGAAGATTGCAAATCCCAAATGCTTCACGTTAATAAACACTGTACTTGGTTGCAGCCCATGTGTCCTGTCAGGTTATCCTAGGTCTTACACAGCAGATGTGCATCCCTTTATGTGTGTACGTTTGTGTCCCTCCCTCTGGCTATAACACTCCATAGCAGTGACAAACAGTTCCGCCACCCTCGTCCCACCGTAGGACAGCTTACACTCTTACGACACACTCACACCCCTTGCTGATTGTGTGACACCCGCACCAATGGCTTCTGACAGGAATGGGGTATAAATGGCCTGTAAGTCAATTGCTAGGTCACTGTCACTGTCACTGACACACACACACACACAACTACAACTAATTGGGAAAGTAACTTCTCAGTAATGTACAGTAAGTATGACATGTCCTTTTCAGGAAGGGGGGGGTTCTTTGTTGATCATCTGTTATATAAAAAAAAACATTCAAAAGGAATAAAAAGTGTGCGTTCATAGTTCAATTTTTAAATCCTAGTGCACCACGGAGCATCTTTCCTACAATAATGCTGGCAGCTCTGTAAAGGGTCAATCATGCTGCCCAGTGATACAGGAGGTTGCACCAGAGTCTGATTCAAAAGTAGTTTAGCTGATTTGGTTAGATTTTAAGCACTGGACCTGAGAGTGTCACAGCAGCGAACAGAAACAAGTCGCACTGCTCTGCATTGCGCTACCCTTCTCTATTTCTATTACAGTTTTTTTGTAGTAGACAAGACCTTTAGTGTGCATGCTGTTATCCTAATTTGCTCTGTGTACAATGAAATAGATGAAAAGAAATTGCAGTGATTGGACTGATAAAATGAGATTCAAGCATCTTGACTGATTATTGGAATCATCTGCATTTAGCCCTACAAAATTGAATGAATCTTAAGAGTAAGTTGGTAAAGGGCAATTACAACTACATTAGTGACTTCTGTTTAAAGCCCTTAAAGCCAAACAAATAAAATCTAGCATTTCTGCAGAGTCACTCCAGCTATTCTGCAGTTATTTTATTATTCACATGTAATGCATGCACACTTCCACACTCACGGTGTGCCAAAATCATTCTGTTGAGGTGTCTGTGAATCTCCATATTCTCACGCAACCCTCTGTCTTGCTGTCTAATCAAATTAGCATATCTCTGCTCCACATCCAATCAGATAGTATCTCTGCTCTCTGTGGTAACGTCAGCAGCTTTGACCTGTTCTTTTCCAGTGAGGAGTTTGCTTGGTGGTAGAGGAGCCCACGTAGCCAAGGTATCTTTCTCTCCCTCTTTGAAGTCAATGAGCTGATGGATCTGGTCCAGGGAGACTTACTGTCTGCGAACAGCACACCTCTATGAGTCTGTTTGGTTTTCTCTTGCAGAGGAAAACGTAGCTCAAGTGGACACGCTGTCAGATTATGTTTTAGGAAAAACTGGGCAAGGATGCAATGCCGTGCTTGCTTGCTCACTCTCTCATGTGTATTCTCATTTATTTTGTCTGCCTGTCTGCCTCTCCCACACACATGCCACCCACTGTAAGATCTTTCTGTGACGTCTGCCCTTTCTCTTGAATCACTACACAATACACTGGAGAGCACCCAACAGACACTTGTCTGAGTTTGAGTGGATCACTTTTCAGTAGCCTACTGTTTGACCATGAAAGGAGTTCAAGTGTTCAAGCAGATATCTGTAAAGCTGTGGGAAAGCTCTGCCTCTATATAGTCTGCCAATATGCCACTACAAAGACAGATGGCATTTAAAGTAGTTGCGTATAGTTTGTGTGTGTGTGTGTGTGTGTGTGTGTGTGTGTGTGTGTGTGTGTGTGTGTGTGTGTGGGTGGGTGCGTTCCCTTCTCAGTGTCTTCTTTCCTAAAGCTCACTCCATCCCTCTGTTGCACGTTTGACTTTTCTCAAGTTCTTTTTTAACATCAATAGTAGCAGTTTCCCTCAAACACCTAAAGTAGCATTCACACATGCAGAAACACACATGGACACTCACATAAGCCAGGGGGGAAATGCAGAGTAAGCTACACTGTACAGCACTGTATATCACCAACCACCCATTTTCTCAGAGTTTTATGGGGTTACAATAAGGTCTAGTTATTGTGGAAGCAGATAGTCCCCTAGCCATCATCATAAACTGATTTCTCCTTCACTGAGCTGATAAGGGCAGAAAGCAGAGAAGAGGTTGGAGCAGCAGAGTAGAAAGGTAAAATGAGGGTGGAGGTCAAAGACAGGAGAGTGGTGTGTCATGGGAATATTTAGGGGAGGGAAGGGATAGCAGTGGCACTGATCAATATAACAATAATAGGGGACAGCCAGGGTCTACCCACATCAATAGACTTTAAGAACAGAAGAAAAACACAGCAGAGAAGATGGAATCATGTCAGGAAATCCTGAAGAAATCTCTTTTGGTCATCCTCTCGGGTCTCAAATATGCACACACTTAAACAGTCACACATTTCAATGTGACAAGCCTACTAGGCCAGGTTTGCCTATCCCCAAGGCATTACTTATAAATGCCGTCTGCTACAGTAATACAATCAGCAGAGTTTCTAGCAAAGACTCTGGCTTGGTTTTGCTTTTAATCTGTGCCCCACAGCTTGCCCAACTGCTCGCATGAGAAACCTCAGTAGACAAATGTAGAGGTTTTCATTTCAAATTTATTAGAGAGCAGATGTTTTTCTGCCTCTCGACATACAACCTTTATGTTTTATTATGAGAATATGCCAACTCATGCTGCTTGCAGCAAGGGTCTCAACATGATTTGCTCCAACTTTCTCAACAGTTTGAGAATATTCCAACCAGTGTAGTTAATTTAAACTTACATTATCATTGTTAGCCTGGTGGCAGTTAGAAAACATGTCAGTGTTTACAGACAACACACTGAACTTAATCTGCCCTGCTTGAATCTTGATTGACTATATAAACCCACTGTGTCTTTTTAGTGGGTTAAGGGTGAAATGGTGAAGATCTTGATAAACAAATCATTTTCTGACTCGTTTGGTGAGTAAGAAATGTCTCTTAAAACAGTTAAAAAGTCTTAAAACTTGTCCGATATATAGGGCTGTCCGATATATAGGGCTACATCCAGCAGCTGGTTATCTTAGCTTAGCATAAAGACTGGAAACAGGTTGAAGCAGCCTGTCTCTGTCTGAAGGCAACAACATCCTACAGTCACCTTGAGGTTTCCAGGCAACCAGCAGAGACTCTAGGAAGTCACTGCTCCAAGAAACAGTCCGGCACATAAAACCCCTTAAAAATGCAACTTAAGAGACATAATGTTTTAATTAGTGAGCTTTAAAAGTGCTAGTAGGTGAAATATAAATAAGCGTTTTACCAAAATGTAGAACTATTCCTTTAAATGACAAGCTCAGTGAATGTGTTTCAGCGCATTGACGAACAGGCTTAAAGTAAAAATATGTGATACAGTTATAGACTGCATGTTATTGTGTACTTCAAAGAACAGCATTTCACTTCCCTGCTGTGTTCTTTGTATTAAATGCATGGAGTGTTAATCCTTGTTAATATCAACACATTCATCTCGTTTAACCTTGTGCTATGAAATACAAATTGAATGACCTTAAAAAACAATCCTCCCAGAGCCTCATCTGGCATCACATTAACAGGAATATAATTCTCTGAAATGCGTTGTGCCAGTTCTCAGAAACAAGTGTGATTATGAAAGTGAATTGACCAAATGAAGCCACGCTACAACGGTTTGTCAGTCTATCCATCTGTCACAATGGTGTGTTACTGCCAAATTGTTTTGTCACTCAACAAGTGCATCTCAAAATAGCTTTGCATCCTTGACCAAAGTGGCTTTTAATTGCTTTCACCTTTTTCTCAGTTCTGAAAAGTAAAACCTGTTGGATTCTGTTGGCGCACACTTGCACACATCCACTGTTTAGTCCATAATATTGTTTAATTCAACAAAAGCTTTTACATCAAACAAGAAAACAGTGTGACCATCACTGGCCAACAGTGCACAATTCCAGCCAGACAATGGCAGCTTTAGGCCTTGATTGCTAAAGCTGACTAATGAGTTGTCATTTTAACAATTGTGTATAATAAGAGAAACAATATAATTACAATTTGTGTAGCTAGCATGATTGGTTCAATTTCACCCAACATCTAAACCAATAGTCAAACCTAATGTTCTCTCGTTATCCATCATCCATACTGACAATTTCCACCATGCAGCCCCCCATTTCAACGGCTCTCAATTTGAAGAATAATAAAAAAAACAGGAAGACCAGAGACTGCAACAATTAATTTATCCGGCATTTTTTTTATCCTGTGAAGAAGCAGGCAGAGTTAATGAAATAGATGTCTACTATGTAATCATTGCTCCAGACAGAAATGTATACAAAGCCGCTCTATTTAATATCTCCCCCTGGTCACCAAAGTGTGAAAGTTCGCAATCCACCACAAAATGTTGAAGCCTTCGCTCTGTTAAATTCTACCTGTGCCCTTATGTCAAATGTAACAGTCACTGAACGATTATAATCTTGTTTTACAACAACAACACTTGCCTTTTGAAAATAGTGTTATTGATTGCTCACAGGAATGCAAAAAGTAACGTGTGAACGTAGCCACTTACTTATTGCAATTCTAAGCTCGTAAAGCACGTTAAAATGAAAATAAGATTACTGTTGGAACTTTGAGCAAATGCTTTGGGTGTATCTAGCATTGACAAAACTTTAATATCTGTGTCTTGTGTTTGATCCACCTGCAGAGGTCCAGAGTGAAGTGAAATAGCTACTGATCTTTAGGAATGGTTTGTTTGGGGTTGAATGTGTTTTAAGCTCAAAAGAAGAACAAGGGGTTAAACACTTGGATTAAGAGAGGGATGAAATTCTGATTGTATTTAAATCAGAATTAAGTCGATGTGAGGTCCTTTGAAGGTCTCACACAATGGAAATCGATTGCAGTGTCATTTAAGAAGGTGATCGCACTGTACTGGACCACAAATTATCAGAATGAAAACAGCATTTGGATTGACTGATAGATTTCCCTTGCGCACTCACCTGTAAAAGAGTCCATCCTTTATCCCTGAGCCTCACACTATTCTCTGAGGTGTGGAAGGGGGCAATTGAATTACCCCCACCCTCTCTGGCCCATAGCTAGTGATATGGGACTGGATTCCATTACACAAACTCTATCTAACCCAGACTGCGGCCTATCTAAACCTCATATCCCTGACAACTCTCCATACATCAGCCACAGGCTAATACACTATTATAGGCAGGGGCCTCACCCACAGATATACCATATGACCGGTCTCTCTTTCTCACTCACAATGGCTACCATTTGTTTGCCTTAGCCTTACTATTCCCGCTTGTACTTCTTGCACTTCTTGTCTTCATTTATTCAGTTGCTCACTTCTTATCTCTACCACTTCAGTTCACTCCCAGTTGCTCTCTTTTTCACAACCCTCCCATTGCTGTTCCTCTATCACTCATTGTTTTGCCATTTTCATTGTACTAAAATAGTACATTACAGAGGACGAAAAATTATTAGTGGATGCCTCTCTTTGGAAGGGTTGTTCTCTTATCTGTATGTCTTCTGTCACTCAGACTATTCAAACCATGTCCTTTCCATAATTGTTTGGGAATCAAACCTCAATACTTTTTTGTATCGACCAAAATGAGTCCATAGCCCATAGTATCAAAAACTGCCATGTACTTAAAACTGAATGAATGCCTGAACAGATTTGTAATCTTGTTGATATAGTCTTTGATCAGATAGTTCCATGTTTAATTTAAAGTTTTGCCAATTTTAGATTATTTAATTTCAGAAAAGTTCTTGTATGACTGCAACATTTAAAGTGATCCTCAACAGTTGGAATGTAATAACAAGTGGCAGTTACAGGGTAACAGAAAGTCATAAAGTCAGAGAAATTAACTCAATAGAGTTGGCTCCATGGCAATATCTATTTAAAGTTTGTTAATATTAGCCACCAGCTGCTGGTCATTTCAGTCCAAATGAGGCTGTTGCAGCAAAACCACTGAGTCTATGGAACTGAACAAGGCAGTGTTTATTCTGTTGCTTATTATGAGTTATTTTACTAAGTAAAAGAATGAATATGCTATTTTTTCTTCCAAAAAGTAAAGTGTCATTTCTTTGTTTAATAAAAACGGGTGTTATAGAAAATGTGTTTATATTTAGCATGGTATTAAAGTAAGTATTGTTTTAGTATTGCTTTGGTAAAATATTGGCACTAGTATCAAAATATTTCAAACCATACCCAGCCCCATATCAAATAAACATTAGCCTTTGCTGTGTGTCTGTGTGCAGGTATTCTTGCCGCAAACCATCTCTCTTTTCTAGCCTCCACCTCTTTTTAACTTAATTTTATTCCTCTCTTCTCTTTTTGTATTCCTCCATTCTCTCCTCTCTCATTCCCAATATATCTCTATCCCTCTCTCTTCTGTTTCCTTCCAACCTTACATGCCTCTCTCGCTCTCCTCCTCCCTCTCACTCTCTTTCTCTCCACCTCTCTCTCTCTCTCGGAGAGCATCAAAGGGCTGTGTCAGTACCAAAGCTCAGCTCAACAGTGGAGTGGTTGACCTTGGACGCTTACTAACAACCCAGGAAAAAGGGAGAGAGAGCAAAAAGAGAAAGGGCAAGGAGAGAGATCACACACAGGAATACTAACCAAGCTTAAGACAGGAATCTGTGTAGAGTGCTGTTTACTGTAAATTGTGGTGAACTGCGGTGAACACACAAATCAGACACATTCACAGGCAAATTTGGCAGCAAATGCCTGAAAAAAAATGTCAGGCAGTGGTTTTGCTTATAGAATGCAGTTGTCTCCCTCCTGTAGAAAGATCTACTTCACAATGAAGCTGTGAGTTAACATGAGAAAAAAGGAAGGCCAGAACTGGTAATCATTAGCAGTATTATGAGCTATATACAGTACCTTCTCACATGAAGTGTGATTCACTACAGAGGGCAAAAGGCCAAATACAAATAATAGAATAAGGAAAAAACCTGCATTTGTAGCATTATAGCATTATACATATATTTTTTTTATATAAATTTAAATTTAGTGGATAAAATAAGCTTAACAGAATCAAACAAACCTCTGCAAATATTCAGAGTTTAGGTTTGGTTGGCATACATGCCCAAATCTCTGTGGCGTTCGAGCCGAGGATTTCACCTGACACATCAACAACTCTGTGATGAAAAAAACTGTGTATGCTTGCATCAGTGTTGCATTATTACCAAGTAATACACATAACCACAACCACGCTTATGTACTCACACACCTACACACACAATTCATTTTTACAGCGTTGTTGATGTGTTACAGTTAATAGTTTCAAAATGTAAAGATGCACAGAAAACACACTCAACTGCACACGAAAATCCTGAATCATAAATAATGCACCTACATACACTAACGAGCCAAAAGTACAAAGAAGGAATGATTCCTATTCATAGAGAACCTCAAACATTAACAACAACAAAAAAAAATACAAACCATTGTCTGATTCTGTTACTTGATTTTTGGAAAAATCCTAAGAGACGATGTTCCTCACTTTTTTGCAAGATAGAATAAAAAAGGTATGTATAGTCAAATGGGAGTTTGAATGGCCAAAAATATGATTAACAGGCGATTGTAGATGGTGTCAATGTAGAGGTAAGCATTAGGAGTAATATGCAGGTTTTAGAGATTATCGAACTTTTGGTTTTTGCCTCTGATGACATTAACTAATTGTTAAAAAGAGATACATTTGGAAAAAAAAAGGTGTGTTTAAATAAAGACCTTTTACATTTATGACCAGTGTTCGACATAAGCAATGGCGCGATGGCCTGGGGCCAGTAAAAAAGTATGTGGGGCAATTTGAGCCCGTTCGGGCCAGTGACATTGTTTGTGCCTATTACAGTCAGGAGTCAGTTTGGTGCAACACTAGCTGGCAACATTAGCTTAGAAATGGCCACTGTCACCTGCCACAAAGAGTCCAAACATGTTCAGTAGCTGCTGCTGCTATTTCCAATATCGAGATGAAATCATGAGAGTCTTGCTAGAGTTGGGGCGTACTCCCGTCGTCTCAATCGTTTGGTGTAAGGTGGTCATAAAACTCAGTCTGAGTCAGTCTTTTTCCCCATCTTGATGTTCCGACAAAATCAAACGTGTTTGATATTATCTTAAATTTTAAGTCTTGGTAGCAAAGTTAAATCATGTGAACATTGTCAACGACCAATGGGTGCGCTCCCTCCAGCACCGAACAGGAATTTATTTAACAGGTTATTTATGGTTTCTATGGCGTTGCACAAAGCTAAACGCTAAAGAGGGAAAGTAGGATTAGATAGGATAAGATTTTCAACCCTTCTGAAGCGAGTCATCCAATGGGAGTTTTACCGGCGGATAAACACGGACCTCCGGGTACTGCCGCCATTCATCTGCATGTAGAGCAGAACAGAAAATCTGCAAACTTTCCCTTAAGTTACCAGCTAACGCTAGCGCTAGCTAGCTAGCTTGGTTACATTTTTCAAAACGAATCTAGTTGTAGTCTTGCAATTTGTGTAGGGCTGTGCTCGATTGAAGGAATTCGTAGTCGACTAACACTCATTCAATTGTCTCGACTAATCGATTAGTTGATTTAATCGACAGATCTGTAAATCTGAGTTTCTCCGCAAAGAATCATGCAAAAGCACCACTGTTATTCTTGTGTTTACCAGAGATGTGCTCATACGTTTCTTGGAAATAAGTCATTCAGTATGAAAAAAGCATACAACATGACTAACCGACTAAAGAAATCTTAGCTGACTAAGACCAAAACGACCGATTAGTCGACTAATCGACTAAGAGGGGGCAGCCCTAAATTTGTGACCCTGCAAGATCGCCAGTCTTTAATGTTAGATGTGAGATGATTGTCTTTAGATGTGAGGTGGTGTCAGACTTTGGTCTTTTCAAAGTCTGTTCAAAGTCTTCTAGTGTATGGTAGGCATAAACTGACTGAACTCATATTTGTAGATGCAGAATAGGCTTTTTGTGTGTTATTATGTTGAACACTGGAATTACTTTGAAGATGCAGTAAAACTGAAATTAGGCCAAGCGATTTCAAGAATTTTTAAGGATCAGCAGACATGGTGCGTTTATCTACAATATACTCGAGTCTTGAGTCTCGAGTCAAGACAGACCAGATACAATCATAACATGCTATTAAGACGTGAGGTACATTCAACTCCAAATTAATAAAGATAAATTACATTTCACTTTCCACAATCGGAAGAAGACGAATAAAGAAAAAGCACACTTTTTTCACTCTTGTATGAAAATGTTGAGTGTCAGATGCATCGAAAAAGCCATCAGGACAAAAGCTTAAAAAAGATCCATGGACAGAGCAGTGTGCACGATCTTTTTTTATCTCGCTTTGAAGAAGACACTGTTTCCTATCTCCTCCTCTCCTTCCTTCCTCTTTTCTCCTCCCCCTGATGTCAGTGACTCCTCATCAGGGACCACATTAAAACTCAATCAATTATATACACACACACACACACACACACACACACACACACACACACACACACACACACACCCCAACAACTGTCTCTCTATCATTCCTGGGCTGAATGCCAGCATCTCTCTCCCAGTCGCTCTCTGCGCAGTGTTGTCCTCATCTCTCTCATTGTGATCCTGTGGCCTTGTTGGCCCTAGCATTCAATTTAGCTGTCATCCAGATGCATCCCTCTCTGCACACACACACATGCACACACACTCAGATGGATTTCCTGTCAGGACAGTTTGAGACCAATCAGACTGTGGTATTGGAGCATGCCCAGATGAGGGTTAAAGGCCATCAAGGGATCACCACACACAATGAAGTAGTCCCTTTAATCCTGGACACACACATGCACAGACACACAGAAAATGCATGCATGCCAAAAGTTATATACATCATAAAACACAAAATAGCACACAAACACATGCACAGTCAACTTTAATAAAACTGCACTTACATTTACCACCAGTAATATTACATTTGCATTAAGTCTACTTGTGTGTGTGTGTGTGTGTGTGTGTGTGTGTGTGTGTGTGTGTGTGTGTGTGTGTGTGTGTGTGTGTGTGTGTGTGTGGGTGCGTGCGTGCGTGTTAAGTTGCCTTTAGGCGCCATCAGGGTGTCACGCAATATGGCTAAGTCCGGGTCCCACAGGAACTGAACAGTGTCTACTCAGTTTCCAAGAGAGCAGCAGAGCCAGGCAGATAGCAGAAAGAAAAGAGGACTGACAGATATTCAGAGAATGACGGGGACAAAAAGGGAGTGACACAGATAAAGAAAGAGGGACAGACAGACACAAAAAGAGAGAGCTGTAAAACATACAGTGAGAAAGAGTCAGAGGAAACAGAGAAAAGGGAAAGCAGGTGGAGACACGATGAAGGGATGGGCTAGAAAGGAGGTTAGACAGGATGGAGGAGGATCTCCTGTACACAGTCATCCATGGGCAGCTCTTGGGATTGTAAAGAGTACTGAATAATAGAGTCTTGGTTCCTTTGGCACAGAATGATTCACCTTTCAATATGGTGCAACACACCAGAGCAGTAAATTCAAGGGAATCACATAAGACATATTAAAACACGTTATGCACCAAATCAATCAGTCATGACCGAAAGAACAAGATCCAGGGTACAAGCGGCCGAAATGGGTTTCCTCAGGAGGGTGGCTGGCGTCTCCCTTAGAGATAGGGTGAGAAGCTCAGTCATCCATGAGGAGCTCGGAGTAGAGCCGCTGCTCCTTCGCGTTGAAAGGAGCCAGTTGAGGTGGTTCGGGCATCTGGTAAGGATGCCCCCTGGGAGCCTCCCTAGGGAGGTGTTCCAGGCACGTCCAGCTGGGAGGAGGCCTCGGGGAAGACCCAGGACTAGGTGGAGGGATTATATCTCCAACCTGGCCTGGGAATGCCTTGGGATCCCCCAGTCGGAGTTGGTTAATGTGGCTCGGGAAAGGGAAGTTTGGGGTCCCGTGCTGGAGCTGCTGCCCCCGTGACCCGATACCGGATAAGCGGACGAAGATGGATGGATGGATGCACCAAATCTCCACCTACCATTTGATAGCCAGTAGTTTGTCTCTTTTTTGTATTATTGATTCAGCCCTTGTGTAGTTATAATATTGGTGATGATAACACAGGGACACAAGCCTCTCCCTCTCAGTTACTTCTAATACTCTTTATAATTTTATAAAGCACTGCAAAGAAAATCAGACAAAAACTTAAACTTAAAAATAAATTAAAGTTGATAAGAAAGTTATTGAGCGTTATTGAGTTCTCTCTCAACTCTTGAATATAGAAAACAAAGACAAATTCGACCAAATACATTGTTCAGTGACCAAGAAGAAAGAATGTCCCTATCATCTTTTCATGTTTATATCCAACAATATATGACTGCAAAGTGTACAGTTAGTCAAAAAATAAAAATAATATCGACGTTAGTAACGCAATCTTAATATATGTAAGACAGCTCTGCATTAAGAAAATATAGCCTTCATCACAGTGTTGCTTTAATGATTTCTGTTAATATCATCTATATGAAGGGAGAGAGGAATATCAATGTGAGATTTCTGTGTCAGGAAGGTTTGTACAGAATTTGGACGGTCTCTCTTTATCCCTACCATGAACAAAACACACACATTTCATTTTTCAAATTTTGTTTTTAACCAGCAGCAGCACTTTAGAAGTGTTGTCAACCTGCAATACTGAAATAGTTTTTTTTCACCAAAAGCATCTCTGCTCGCATCACTTGCCAGCATGACCTGTCAGTGTAGATATCATTAATTGAGACTGCTTGCTGCGATTTACTTGTTTGTGCTGCTTCGTGGTTCACTGGTTTCTAATACTGTGCATTAGAAAATGGTTTCAGTGATGTAATAGAGCGCAATGGGTTGTTTTTTTACAGTCTACCTGGAAAGCAAGGATTGGAAATGGATCTGGCTTTATATAGTGTAGCTGAGAACTAAACATTAAAAAAAATGCGTTGTTAATGAAATAAACCTGCCTGGGACATACCTAGGATATGTGGTCGGTGTAATACTGAACAGTAGAGGAGGATGGGACAGATGTGTACTTCCTTCTAATGTATGAAATATACACCCAGATGAGACGTGGCAACTTCAACAATTTAAACACTGCAAATGTCAATAGACCTGATGACTCAGTTAAAAAACAATATATCCACTAAATGAAATCAAATTTATTTGAATCTACTCAATAAAATCAGCACATTAACTATGTCAATATTTCCAACTAACCCATTCAGCTTTAAGTACCTATTACCGAGAAATGCTAACAATTTTAACAAGCTGTTTTTGGTTTTGGTATATCAAAGACAAATGTACACTGTTCACAGGCAAACATTTTTCTAAATACACAGTACATTGAAAAAAAACTTGGATTGTTGTACAGATTGTCATTATCACACATACTTCACAGTAAGTCCCATGAAACTGTTTTCTCTCCAGGGTTCACTCCTACACCACATACTGTATAGCCTAGAGCTCTGAAGCCCTGTACTGATACAACATGTCTCAACTGCTAAAATGTATCACTAATTAATTATGAGAAGTAGTGCTGGGCAATATGGAGAAAATCAGATATCACGATATTCTTGACCAAATACCTCGATGTCGACATTGCAACAATACTGTAGGGTTGACAATTGGTGCTTTTACAAAATATTAGATAAAAGAATTAAATAATAAATAATAAATAATCATCAGTAAAGTGGATATAATGACTAAGTGGGTAAAGGCCTACAGCTACAGTCTGGTAAGTTAAGAAAAGTACATCACTTTAATGTAATGCCGCCTTCAAAACCAGGAAATGACAACACTTACCATATTACGATATTGCTTTATCCAAAATCTATGACGATATCTGGTCTCACATCACAATATCGATATAATATCGATATATCTCGCCCAGCCCTAATCAGAAGTGCAATTTAATTTGTTTTTTTATTTCACGATTTTTGCTCAGTTTCACTGCTTTTAAGGGGGGGCAGAGTTTCGAGTTGAACTGATGCCAGTATACTCCCAGTGATCACTTTCTTTTATTTCATTTTCTCAATTGAACATTGTTTTTCCAATCTCCTTTCTTAATCCACCCTCACACCTTTGTCCCCTCTCCCCTCTGCAGCTCTAATTAAGTGGGCTGTCTAGATGACATTTGCTGTTAAATGAGTCTCACGTCCTTCTCTTCCCATTAAATCTGTAGGTGTGGGTGTGTTTATGATTTGGTATGTGCATGTATTGATATGTACTATGTATATACCTCTTCATGTTTTTCTTCCGAGGTGTGAAGGCGTATTTGCTTGCATGTGTTCGTCACGCCCTGGGTGCGGGCCAGAGGTGCTGATTGCCAGTTGACTGCGGGGCTATTTTAAGGCCCAGTTTAATTTGTGGTGATTGATTATGATAATTAATTTGCCGTAGGTAGATGATTGTGGTAATTAATTTGCTGCAGCTTGATGATTAAGGGTTGCTGGTGTCCCGTTGTGACCAGCACTGTTTGGCCGATTAGCTCCTTTGCTGCCACATTCATTTATTGTTAGAGTACACCCCTGTTCACAGCTGTAGCTGGGGCCTGCCGTCTCCCAAAGCATGTGACCTCAACAAGAAAAACTTTGGGCTAACTACAGTCAGACGTAATATATAACTCTGACCTTGCAAATGAGAACCTTAATACACAACCCTAATCTCAACTCACAAATGCACACACATTAGTACAAAGTTGGAACACATGGATAAATTGTGCACACTGGGAGTAAAATTAGTTTGAATCTGTTTTCCATAAAGTCTTCAATCTTCAATCAATATATTTTATTTTAATATTACAACACAGGCTCTTGGAGCTCTGCACAGCGATAGCAGACATATTGCTATTTCTATCCTTCATTTGCCTGGTATTCCCCATAGTCTCTGCAGGATTGGTGAGGTGGAGAGCTACTACATCGAACCAAATGAGACTTGCTGCTCAAATGAGAATGAATGACTTTTCTAACAGCGATATTATTAAACACACAGCACTGGTGTTTCAAACGCATTAGTGGGACTGATATGAAGTTGTTCGGCTGACTGGCGGAAACAATGAACTCTGGCTAACGTTATTAATCGGAATCATAAATCTATTTCTCATCTGGTCTATCAAATAATGAGGTAGAGGAAACCAAGCAAGGTTTTCCATTAAACCGGGGATGCCACACAATAGCGAGTAGATGTTCACACCGACACACACATTCATGCACAATACAAAAAGAGAGAGTAAAATGGAAAGCAAAATGGGAAACAGTAGAGGAGGAATAGGTTTTTAGGCATCTTTATGTAAGAAATTCATTTATGCATGGCCCAAGATGGACTCTGGTTTATTGGTTTCTTTGTTCTGAAATGGAATTCAATGCGGAGCAAAGGAAAAGAATGGAGAGAGGGGGAAATCTCTATTTGCATCAGGAAACAGTGTGAGGCATATTTAAAATGCTGAAATGAAATTAGAGCAGGGATTTTGATTATTAGTCTTTTTGGGCTACAAGGAAAACATCTCCAACAACAAATTAATCATTAAAAAGAGGAGTAAAAAACCAATTTAGCAGACTAACAAGCACTGCAAAACTCCATAAGAAAGAGTTCATTCACAAACACCTACTGCTGTTTGCTTGGGGTTTGTACTTCTGTGTGTCTGACTAGTCCCAATCTGTGCGAGCTCTCATGCTGAAACAGTCCAATGCATATCCAAATGAGACCTGTGTGTGTGTGTGTGTGTGTGTGTGTGTGTGTGTGTGTGTGTGTAATGTTAAACATTATGCCGCTGTTCAGAGGATAATTAGCCGGTTACGATCGCGTGTGTGCGTCCTTGAGACCTGCAAGTCCTATAATTAATTCATTAATGTATCAAAAGGGAGAAGTCTCCATTCGTGTTTTGACAGACACACCTGGGGGCGAAGTTGGAAACCGAACTCAGCCAAAGTTTATGCAGTCCTAGTCTAGCCCTCACTAACATCCACACTGCCGACATGTTTGCTGCATTTATAAAGCGTGCGCACCTTTCACTCTACGCTGGTTGATATTTGATCGCTTCATCAAAAATGTAATTGTTCGGTAAAATTTGTTCGGCCTTATCATTTATTCCGCCGAACACCAAAAGTGCTTTGTTTGCTATTTTCGGCCAAATAATTTTGGTTACCGAACATTCGGTGCATCCCTACCAGCATGCATTGTGCGAGAGTTAGAACTGTCCAGAGACCTTTATTTTTTTAAGTTTTGAAGAAGAAATACATGATGAACAGTTGTTCAATACATAAGTCATGGTTAGTAGGGCTGCTTGATTATGGAAAAAAATCATAATCACAATTATTCTGGTCAATATTGAAATCACGATCATTTAACACGATTACTCATTGGTGCAGACACCACCGTGTAGCAAATCTTGGAGATGTGTTTCTGCTTCACGTCAGATTCCTCAAATACGAACTGTTCCGAGACAACGGAATTTGCTCTCGCCTTCTTGCTCACCAAATGCTGCTTCTCTCGCTCTGCCATCTTTACTCACGCTGATTTTTAAATGCCACCAGATACCACAAACGGGACCTACCTGACTATTAGCTGAGTGAGTTTAGCCTTTGGGAGGGGCGAAAGTGCACGTGTCATTCAGAACACAAGACAAAATAAGTTTACTTGCAAAACGTAATGTGCAAAATAATTGTTTTTCTTGATTACATTGTTTTTGTGATTATTAGCCGAGCCAAACTTTGATTAATTGCACAACCCTAGTTGGTTCATTTCATAATAACTAAAACCATGCTAATTAAGATAAGGTTAGTATTGAATTCAGTCCCTACCTCTTTACACTACACCAAAATGGAAATGGAAAGCAAATCTGTCTGTAATGTTTGTCAGTGAGCCTGAACAGCTGTTAATTTACCTTAATATGTTAAAGTGCTCATATTATGCTCATTTTCATGTTCATAATTGTATTTAGAGGTTGCACCAGAATAGGTTTATGTGGTTTAATTTTCAAAAAACGCTATATTTTTGTTGTACTGCACATTGCTGCAGCTCCTCTTTTCACCCTGTGTGTTGAGCTCTCTGTTTTAGCTACAGAGTGAGACATCTCACTTCTGTACCATCTTTGTTGGGAGTTGCACATGCGCAGTAGCTAGGTAAGCACTGCAAGCTAGTCAGTTGCAGAGTATGAGGGCGTGCCAAGCTAGCAGCTAGGCGAGCATTATAACGTGTGTTACAAAGTGACGCACGTTCGTCACGGAGGTAAAGGCTGGACTACAATAGAGCTGTTTGGAGCAGTTTGTGAACATTGTTTTCTGTTGAAGATGGTAAATCCCTTTGGGGTGGACTTTGGGCTTTTTTACTTTGTAAACCTATAACACGCACAAAAAGATATAGAACACAATAAAGGAAAGGGAAAAAGCCAAAAAAGCATAATATGAGCACTTTAAGTTTATTGTTACTTATGCTTTCTCAAGTTAGTTAACTCACATTTTTAAGGCAGCAGGGGAACTTACATATTAAGTTGAACCAGCTTAGAATGATTCACAGTGTTAGGAAAGAAAAGTCGAGAGACAAGAGGTAGCTATATGGAATAAATCTGTGCAACAAAAAATATCAGTCCCTGTCAAAATGATCAAACACTCTGTATTAAAGCTAAATGAAAATTCTGTGCTTACTCAGGAAGAAACTGGAAAACTGTGAGTCATTTAGGTTTCTATCTTTTTTTATCATTCCAGCCTTGAAGCTACTCAAAATGCATGAAATGATACAAAGGACTGACTGAATGTAAATTTTACTTTGTCTCTGTCCACATAAATATTTTCATAGTGTATATATTATGTTTACCTGTCCTACTATACATAGAGCACATAAAGTGTGGAGTTATCCAGTTTTAGCCCCGCTCTGACAGGTATGGTGATACTGGTTGGTCATTTGTGGGTCCAAGACTTTGTTTTTGGGCAAGATGTAGCTATAACTGCTCGGTAGAATATGGATACTATTTGTCCCAAAAATATGACATTTTTGATGATGATTTTTGCAACCCCCTGACACTTCATCTAGCTGGAGCGGCACATCACAATGGTAGGCCGTCTCGACGAGGGAGACACCAAAAGCTAGCAGGCTCGGGTCCGGAACGCGAAATGACACAGTGGCTGGGTGAGTCAGTTTAACACAGCACAACCCCTCTTAGGTACCCATCCAGGCCAGCTCAGGTCTCATTCTCACGTTAAACACAACACGCAGGGAGAGGAGGCCAATACCAATAATGTTACCTGCTAAGGCTAGCCTTAAGAAGCTGTTTTGTTGTTCAACGAGCCCAGGTTGTCTTAGCTCTTTGTAACACACGGTTAAAATGCTAACAGCTAAACGGTGTAAAGTGTGACTTTATTTCACAGGAAAGGATTCCAACACTGGGATGCACAACAGCCTGCAGCTAAAGACACAGAGAAGACTAGCTGCACTTTGAGACACTATGGCCACAGCCGTAGTTGGAGTTGTCGGAAAAACAACACCGACAGGACTTAATGGTGTGTTCAATTGCACCTCGTAAGCTAATGGTGCATTCACTTTTGTTGTGAAGTACCCTTCTGGCATTCAGTGATTCTTCTTTTTGTCGTTTAACAATTTACTGGTGAAATAAGTTATTTCATTTTAAATAAATTATTTAAATTTTACCATATGACCTTAGAAATAAACACGTAATAACTTGTTTATTAACAATAAACTGACCTTTCCTCTTGTACCAAAATAAGGCCACAATGTTAACTTGGACCTGAAAAATAAATGTAGTGGGTGGGGGATCACCATGAAGTTTACTGAGGGTGAACAATTTCCATGTTGGACACTACTTGCCATCCTCAGGCTAAAATGCCAACATAATGCAGAAGATAGAAGAAGCAGATTAACCTTTCAAAGCAAAAATAATGTTCTTAAGGGCATAAATCCTATTTAGCTTCAACAACCACATGGCTTTTTCCTGAAACTCAAAATGTAAATGGGTGATTGCAGTTATTATTTTTATTATTAACAATATTATTAGGGAAACGTGGGGCACTGACAATGTAATTATGTATGAATATGTAATACACATGCCTAATTAAAATGCAAACATGCATTTGCTTTAATACACCAATCTTCCAATAAACTATTCCATGTACTCTCATTGCGTAAGTCTAATTAATTTTAAAACATGGGAACACCTAATTATATTTCAAAAACGTACAGTCTTCACAGGAATGTATTGATAGGTTTTCAATCTGAGAGGATGCCAGAACATCAAAGCCTGCAAATTATATCACTTTAAATATAGGCTAACTCTTCTCACCTGTGTTTGAAAATTCAGCACTAGTCAATATGATATTTGCCAACTTTATGAAGCTGCTCAGCAAAATTATTATGCCAAAGTTGGGCCTGCATATTAAACCGACTCTGGATTCTGGATTAGCATTTCATTTGAGTGAACTTTATGTGTAAATGCCATTTGCCTTTGTTTTAGGGCTGGGCGATAAATCGATTTTATCGATTAACTCGAATGTGTAGTTAACGTCGATTTGTTTAAATGAAAATCAATTTGCTCCTTAACATCCGCCGACGCTCCCCTCTGGGCTCCCATAGCTCCGAACGGGCTCAGCCCTCCCCCCGCGCGTTTGCCATAGAGATACACAAACAACATGGCAGCGACAGGGACTAACATTAATTATTTTCTTAACTAGTCGTTTCATTACTTACTTAACCGTAATCTCCACCGAAATGACCGGCAGCTCGTGGGGTGCTCTGTCCCCGGCTGAGAGTCACCTATTCTCAGATAACTGAACCACCAGCTACCGCTGACCTGAAGGAGCACCATGCGGGGCACCAGAGGCGGTGTTGAGGAACTCTTTTGCGGCTCAACACATCTACTAAATGCCGCTGATACGACCGAGCTGTGACGGAGGTCTGTAGCGGCTTAAACAACTAGCAATCGCCGCTCTGTAGCACGGAGCTCCTCTTCGATGTTTGTTTTTACAGGTATGCTACATTCAAGAGACCATGGGATGTTAATGTACGTTACTCAGCAACAGGTGAAAATAGGGGCAAGGTTGCGCAATAACGTTAAAATGATTTGAACTTTTAGCGAGGAACGAGAAGTGAATTACCTGTATGTATGAAAACAGCTTTACCCCCCCGCCCCCCCAAAAAAAAAAAAAAAAAAACAATGGTAGGGAAAACACTCAAACCAATTTATATTTCCACAAAATTGGCATGAATAATCATAATGGTATACCCCATGTGTGTGTGTGTATGAGTCAAAACAAAATAAAGTTAAAACTTGTTTTGAACAATTTCTTTGTCATCTGCAGATTGATTTTAAGTAGGGGGAGAGAAAAAAATCGATTTAAATCTTAAATCGGATTTTCTTTTTTTTTTTTTTTTTTTTAAATCGGGGATTTTATTTTTAGGCCGTATCGCCCAGCCCTACTTTGTTTTATAACAAAGGTTTTCACTGATTCAAGTGAAAAATGTCAGAGTCCCTGACTTATGTGTGCGAAATACCCTCTGTTCAATGTCTATACAAAGAACTCCAAAATCAATTCAAGACAGTTAAAAAATAAAATTACAAGATACTGCTGCATGGAAAACACATGCAGAGTTGGATGGACACACACACACACACACACACACACACACACACACACTAATTTGATGAGGTTGTTATGATTAATGGAGGTGAAAATCACTTGCAATATAAGTGGCCCATTTGACTCCCCTAACTCCTTCAACACACACATATCACATGCAGAGTGCTCAGCCCTTGGTGCTTAATGGAGCCCTCATATGGGTTATTGATTGGGCAGACCACAGCTAGATTAATTTATTCTTCCAATCAAGCTTTAATTAATAGCAGGACACTGGTAAGACCTCCATTAAAAGGCGTGGTCATTACTCACAGCATGAACATAGAGGAAACCAATAATCAAAACATGGCCTATGCTCTCTTGTCCCATATTCAGGGCTTCAGCCAGTTGAACCAGTGACACTAGATGTGTTGTTTATCCTAAAGTATTACGAAGGAAACTGGGGGAAATGTGGCTTTACTCATGTTTGAGAAAGACTAATAGACAGAGATACTAAATCAACCAAAGTAAAAATAAAGATATATTCATACAGCAATAAGTAAATAGCTACATATGCAGTTACACACATAGGCATATATATATATATATATACACACACACAAACATGCACACAGTGTCTGCAAGAATGGGTGAAAAGAGAGGAGGGTGGGAAGAGGAGGGTGGGAAGGGGCGGGGGGGTGGCAGGATGGAGATGGTTGGGGGAAACAGACCGCTAAGAGGTTGAAACGTGAAAGCTGTAAGATTTGCCAGACTGCATTCAGCAGACGATAAATCTCTCAGAATGATTATGCTAAAAGTGGATATTGGACCTCTCCCTGAAGTTGGTGCCATTAGCAGGCAGGAAGTAAATACTTAGACACAGAGAGAGAGAGAGAGAGAAGCTTCCTCTCACTGAGATGGGCCTTTAGTTCTAAATGTGTGTATGGTGAGGAACATAGGATGAGAGGAGGGAGAACTTAACAATTAGCGTTCATAATGAGATCAGGGTTATCAGACGGCTCGCTGGTCACGGATGATGAAAAGAACACTAATTCAGTTTGTCTCTTCCTCTGTTCTGCTGGCCCTCACTGCTTGCTAAGGGATGGGGAGAGGGAAAGAGGAAGGGTGGGGAAATGTCCATATTAAGAATAACTCCTATCAGACATGTGCTAAATCATCTCTGCAGTGTAATTTCATTGCTTACATTAGTTACAATAACTGCAAGCTTAAGAAAGCAGCAGCCATCATCTCATTTTTGCGTATCTGCAGCTCTTGGTCACTGCCAAGTAGGGCTGTGCAATTAATCGAAATTTAATTGTGATCATGATTCCGGCTCCCAATGATCACAAAAACAGAATAATTGAGAAAAACAATTATTCAGCAGGTATGAAAACGGGTCAGGGGTGAAAAAGGTGAGAAGGAGCCTCTAGGGGGGTCCGGGGGCATTTTCCCCCGGAAGAAAATTTTAAATATTCCATATTTTAAAGCATCAATATGATGCATTTTGAGATGCTTTTTTTGCCAACCAACAGTGTAATATTTCAATATGCACTCATTAAAGTTAATTTGACTGGCAAAACAGTTAAAGTCCTTCTGACATTACACAATAATAAAAGTCATAATCTTTAAAAACTAAAAAGTTTTGGATACATTTTTACTTCTTCCAACCATATGTTAAATAAAGAGTCAATGTGGATTTACATATTGCAATCATTTCATAATCCTACAATGAATCATTGTGAAAACTAAACTTTACTACTTTGCCCAGGTCATCATCAAAACAGTGAATTAGTACATTCATGATTTTGTCCATGTTGATATTAGCTGCTTTATTTACATTTATTAAAAACGTTGCATTGTTTATCTTTTCATATATCTAGAAGTCTAAACTCTGGGACAAGGCTGTTATGTTTAAATAACTGCCATGCTGATTCCAAACGGACAGCTTTGTCAAGGCAGTTTGGGCTTCAGATGGCTTTTACACAGTGGCCATCGTTAATGACAAATCGTGTTCCGCTATGCAGAAGCAAGCACCCGGCTCCCTCAATTTGAGACACCAAGTGCTAAACAGCTTCCCGTCTCCACCATAGACATATATAATATATAATATATATCTCCACCCGTTTCCTCCTGTCCTCTATTCATGCCCAGTGTCATTTTTTTTTATTATTATTATTATTATTATTATTTTTATTATATTTTTATTTCGAGGACAATTGCTATTGTTTGTACAGAGATTGTATTTTTTTTTTTACATTTTCAATCCCTCCCCGACCAACCCAGAACAGTCTGCCTTACATAATATTCATTAATAGTAATAGTACAAAATATGATGAGAATAATAATAATGATACAAATAATATAATGTTTAGTTGCCTTCGAGTCAGATTCGATTCATCAGCTGGAGCACCAAATATAGCAAATTCAGCACTAGGTTTCAGTTGTACGTTACATACTTGAGAGAGTGTATCGAATATAGTTGACCAGTAAACAGTAAGTGTAGGGCACGTCCAAAACATGTGAGTCAGATAAGCTTCTCCAGTGTGACATCTTATACAGGTCTTATCAAAAGTAGGATTAAAAGAAGCAATCCTTGTTCTGCTTAGGTGCACACGGTGCAAAACCTTAAACTGTATAAGACTCAATCGGGCACAAGAGGTACTACCATTCACTCTATGGAGGGCATTGCTCCAGAACTCCTCTGAGAATACTGTTCCAAGCTCTTTCTCCCATCTACTTTTAACTTTGTCTGTTCCTACACTTTTTAAAGACATGAAAATTGTATATATTCTTGAGATACAACCTTGTAGATGGAGGGGAGCTTCAAACAGAGAGTCTGCAGGAGACTTAGATGGAATATGTGGAAATGATGGGCTTTGGGCGTTCAGAAAATGTCGTATCTGAAAATAACGAAAAAGGTCAGCTTGATTAAGATTGAATTTAGAACGCAAATCATTAAAACTAGCAAAAAGACCATCAATATAAAGATCACCAAATTGAGCGATGCCCTTATCTTGCCATTGTTTAAATGCAGAGTGTAGTTGGGCAGGGAGGAATGCATGATTGGTGCATATTGGGCTCTGAAGCAAAAGTGCTTGTCTTAACTGCAAATGTTGGCATAGCTGAGTCCAAATTTTAAGAGTAGAATGAACAACCGGATTTAATGTATATTGTGCTATTTTAATAGGTAGGCTAGATGTTAATAGGGCTTGTAGAGAGGTTGTTGTGCAGGATTTAGATTCTGTTTCACACCAATCAGTGGTACCTGATGAGTGCATCCAGTAGACTATCTTTTGAACTTGGGCTGCCCAATAATAATATAAAAAATTAGGGAGAGCTAAACCCCCATCTTTCCTGTGCTTCTGGAGAAACTCTTTCCGAATCCTAGGGGTTTTTCCATCCCATATAAAACCGGAAATAAGTTTGTCTAATCTGTTGAAAAAAGCTTTGGTTAGGAAGATGGGTAGGCATTGAAATAAATATAAGAATCTCGGGAGAACTGTCATTTTAACACAGTTCACCCTACCAGCCAGGGTTAGATGAAGAATCCTCCATTTTTGAAGATCAGATTTAAGTTTAATCAAAAGAGGAGTAAAATTATTTTCAAAAAGTCCTCTAAAGTTATGTGCAATATTGATGCCCAGATATTTAAACCCAGATCTTGCCAAGCGAAAGGGGAACGCAGAGTCAGGCATAATCCTGGCAAGTGAGTTAACAGGCATGCATTCACTTTTAGAGATATTCAATTTATAGCCTGAGAAAGCCCCAAAATTGTGCAAGATTTTGATAATACTATTGATGCATGATAAAGGATCTGAGATGTAAAGAAGCAAGTCATCAGCGTATAATGAGAGTTTATGTTCAACACCCCACCTATTTATACCATGAAAAGGTGTGGATTTTAATACCAGAGAGAGTGGTTCAATTGCAATTGTAAACAAAAAGGGGGCTTAATGGGCACCCCTGCCGAGTGCCCCTTGATAGAGAAAAATTTTTGTTTGTACATTTATTAGTAACCACTGACGCAACTGGGGAAGTGTACAAAAGACGGGTCCACTCTATAAATCTGGGGCCGAATCCGAACTTATTCATGGCAAAAAAAAGATGATCCCATGGTCCCATTTGCGTCATTTGTTTTTAACTCCTTTCTCAACTAAAGCTGTATCTACATGCTCCAAGTTTGATAAACTTTGCCACCATTTTTTTTTAGCCGCGTTACCACGGAGACCACACCCATACCGGCACCGCACTCTCGCATTTCGGCAAAGACCCGCCCTACTTTGCATCTGATTGGCTAGAACTCGTTTCATTGGTAGGTGGAAGTTCGATGATTGGTTAAATCCAGCGCATCAAAACAAATCCCATGTGGACTTTTTCATTTTCAGTATTTTTAGTTTTTAGTTTTCAGAAATCGGGCACCAGGCCCGAGTACTTAACCCCCCCCCCTAAACATTTTCTCATCGAATCTACACGATTCACGTAGGTCACCTATTTTGGTTTCAAAACGGCGAATTTCGCCGAAAGGTGAGTGATTTTCATGTCTGTATTCAGCTCTTACGTTTTGCAAGTAAACTCTTATTTTCTCTTGTGTTCTGAATGAAAAAATAAAGTTTAAATAGGAAAGGTATTAAGGGAAATTTCACAGCTGTATGTGTTTTTTTATTGTTGATTTATTTAACTTTTTCCACTGTTTTTTAAGTTCAATAATTGCAACATCTTTCCAGAAGTCAACGAGTAATCGTGTTAAATTATCGTGATTTCAATATTGACCGAAATAATCGTGATTATATTTTTTTCCATAATCGAGCAGCCCTACTGCCAAGGTTTATGAATCCAAAATAAATCCAAAATAATGTCAATACAATTTTATTTTATTATTTCAAAGTCCTGTTTACTCTTTTATTCACCTGCTGCCTATACATACCTCAAAGCCTGCCCTGGCTGCACCTCTGTTGGAGCTAAATGAGTGTAAACAGCCCTGACTGGGCCAGAGACGGATGAGTGGCATTGTCGAGGGAGGAGGCCGAGAGATGGATGGAGACACAGACAGAGGAGGAATAGACAGAAGGGGCTTCCACACACTCCTCTCTATAGAGTTACTTGTGATAAACAGCCTCAGTCCAGCCCTCCATGAGCTAAAGCCAGACAGCAGACCCAACACATACAAAAACACAGAACTACTAATCTGTAGCACACATGCAACAGACACATAGTGATTTGTTGTTTAGTCTTAAATGTACCTTCTTCACATCCTGAAGTAGAAAGAATATTGGTTGGGTCTATTTCCTGTTTCAGAGAGTTTTGTTACCACGCCCTACACCCACAATCCCATTCTCATCAATGCACCTCATCAATGGAGCGTAATCATTAAGACTGATTGGGAGACATCTCAGTGTGAAAGGACCCACACACAACCCATCTATCACTAACGCACACATAAACACACACACACCAATGCGTACACACACAAACGTACATACACACACTGGCTTCATCCATCACCCCTGTGGCTGGTCTATCTGAGGTCTCAGTGATTAGTTGTCCTGCCTGGCTGAATTATGATGATAATAAGTCACCATTAGTTCCCGTGTCCCCACCCACTTCAAACATGTGAGTGAGAGTGCACACACACACACACACACACACACACACACACACACACACACAGATCCAAATCATTCAGCTAAATCTTCTCTTTGGTCTGGCCATCATATATACAATAGTATTGTATGAGTGAATTACAAAATAATTCAGCCATGTTGCCTTTTTACATTATTTCTTGTAATAATTTGAAATATAAATGAAATTGATTTTAGCTATCACATTAAAAGTAAAACAGAAGCAAAGTTATTAATCATAAACCTTGATTCAATTAAAATCATTTCTTGCAGGAAAAGCACATGTAATAATTAAAAACATTCATAACGACTGTATTCCATTTTGTTGAGCTAGTTTCAGGGCCCTGCTTTGCTGGTGTGGTTTGATGGGACAATCAATGGAGCTGAGCCATCATTAATATCATTAGTGACACCTGTGCGTTTTTTGCTGTGACAAGTCAAAACGTCTACCATGAAAAAGGACTATTTTAGGCACTAATGACCATGGGATTTCCTAATGACCAGCACATAGCCCACTCAACAGTGCACATACAAACTTATCAATTGAGGATCAAACTAAGATGAAAAAAAAACAAGGCCAAATAAAGAACAATGTTGCTGTCCATGGTACTGAAACAACAGTGAAAACGTGCAAGTCTTCCTGTGTGAACAATGTGTTTTTTAATTAGTTCTATAAATCTGTCACAGAGAGAAAATCCCAAGCATTTAGGTCTACTAATGACAGATTAGCCAAAATAACTCAAACATGCAAATACAAAGCTGAGTCTACAGAATTATTTATATGAATACCACTCTCTGTCAACAACAACACTGTGCAGTCATGTGACTGTTGCCAAGGTCGGACTCATCCGCAACTGAAATTAGTTTGCACAGCACCACACATTCAACAGGTAATGACAAGCACAGCCTCAGATTAAGCAATGGCACAAACGCAACGTTAAATACAAAACATGAAATGACTTTAAGAATGACTATTTAGCCACCTTCTGTTAGATGCAAAATAAAAGTCCTTCTTGGCCCATTCCATTTGACTTTTATATTGTATCATATGGCTATAGAAATGATGACCAGAGCTCCACCTTTTAGGCTACATTATTTATTGTACTACAAATAAATGTAAGTATTTCTATTAGACTGTAGTAAAAGAGAAGCCTTAATTATTCATGATAAACCTTGATGATAACAAAAGTATTATGTCCACATGCAATATCAAGATGTGATGGCATTCAACTTTCTGATGACCACCAAATACGCACAGTAGTACACATAATATGCCTAAAACGTGCGTCCACATCATATTTATGAAGGTAAGTGAGATCAGAAGGTGGAAAGTATAAAGTCATATTTCTTGGCACAAGGACTAAAAGACGCCAAGTGAGGGTCAAATAAAGTATAACAATGTCACACTCACAACTGTGAAACCCTTGCAAGTCTAATGTGTAAATAAAATAAAAGTAATATAAAATACTGTACACATTTGAATTTGCTTCCATAGTAGCCAAACACCAATAAACTCCATTGTGTTTAACAGGGTTAAGTTACATGAATCTCTCACACAGAGAAAGTCACAAGCGTTTATGGATGGCAAGGTAGCCAACTCAGACGTGCAAATTAATACAAAGCCAGTATTTGGAATAATGAAAACACAGCAGTAAACGTGTAACTGTGCCCAAGGTCTCATTACAACGAACTCCTCAGCAGATTAAATACAACTTCCACAGATACACAAGTCACACCAAACATGCAGCGCTGTGGAGATAGGTGTGGCAATGCGAGACAACACCAAACACAGCCATAGGTCCAACAACTGCACGGCGGCCAACACAAACATCACGAAAAATAACTTACAGTTTGTAGAGTTGTATTCATCCACGTTATGTTATGGCATTGTAGAGTCCCACATCTCGGCCTCAACTTCACCAATCTGACCTTAAATTAATTAGATACCAAAATTATGACAAGAGGTGGCAGCCATCCTTCACAAGTCCAAACTTACTTCAACTTTAGCTGCCAATGTTTTAAATGTTGTCGAAGCTGAAAATATTATTGATAACAGGATTTAGCTTTCCTCAGCACCCTGGGAAACAGTAACGCTAACGTTGTATGTTAGCATACATATTTACGTTGTTAGCATAGTCACACAAGCGAATATGGTCGCCCACTCGCCCCTTCCTCTGATTCAGACTTACTCTGGGAGGGTTGTATCTCTTTGTCTCCAAAACTTTCCCTTTCCCTCGGCAATATGGTGTTAAAGAACGTTTCCAGTGTTTCTTTGTGTCAACATTACCATCACTACTATAGCTACTTTGCCAACCAAACAGGTGCCATGGTGGCACAAACAGGGACAAATTCTTCTTCTTCATGTTCTTCTTGTCCATTTAATGGCAACACACGTTAAGTTGCATTTCCGCCACTTACAGTGCTGGAGTGTGGAAGTTAAAACTGGAGGGAAAGGTGTCTCAAAACTACTGACTTCCTGAGATTAAATAGTTTTTTAGACTTATTAATTATTTTTCGTCTATATTTAGCCAAGTGAGGCTACTTCTTTAGTGTTACTCTTTGTACGGAGCACTGACATTGGTACCTCAAAAATGCTTCACAAAAACAGGAATACAATTCTAGCATCATGGAAAGAAACATTTTCCATAATCGCTTACTGTCTCAGCACCTCCTTTGCTCATGAGCCCCCATCACTTAAAATTATTCTTATTTTAATCAGAAAATGTTTTCATTTACTATGTCCTCTCTACTATGAGATGACTGCAAATATGTCAGTGCAGCATGAGTCTTGACATACAATGATCTTTTTTAATTTGACTTGTTCAATCCCTTAAAGCTGTCCCAATAGCATCATTTTAACTGTATCAACTGCAGCCCAACCAAGCACAAACTGGTAAGTGGTAACTGATCCCATGCTCTTCTTTGAACATGTATTCTTAGGGTTTATATAGGCTAATAAAAACAAACCTCCTAGGACCTTTAGATCCTAGGAAGATTAAATACACAGATCAATCTGTGTATTTAACCCTGTACATAGAAATCAGCAAAAGCATTCAGACATTGCTGTTTATATTTGAGTGATCCCTATTTTGTGTCTTCATGTTTTAAAAAGGAATAGCCTGTTGACCAATATATCATCATCTTTCTTTTTTTAACTCTTAAATATTGTTATATCTACTAAGATCGACAATAAAGGCAATAGGATAACCAATTTCCACTCTATCATGTCTTCTTGTTAATTTGTTATATGTTTAATCCTCTTTATATTTTGAACATCAAACAAGGACTACAGAAAAGTAGCTAGACTGCTAGCAGTGCTGCGTTTACTGTGATATTGACAGGTTTAACATTGACCCCTCAAAAAATATACATAAACTAACATACTATTTTGATTATTTTGACACAGTCTCCACACAGAAACATGTAATTTCTCCTCACGTTATCTTCATTGGTTCTTCACAAGCATGCATGTTCTTGTGATCCATGGAAAACCTTTTATCGCCAATGAGATGAAGTTTGGTGAATACCTACTGTCCAAATCAATAACATGTTGGCCAGACATTGTTTTACCCAATACCAGCCATATCTTAGCTTTGGCTCAGTCAATGTCAGAGAGAGATCAAGGTACATAAAGGGCAGGAATAGATAGATATGGCCATTAAGAGCTGTAAAATATGGAGGTATGGCCTAGGTTTTAGGATTAAATAAGTGATTAGGATGGGTCGATGGTGATATATCATTATAGTTTGATAAGTTATAGCACCATCTGAAGATAGCCTTAGAGAAAATCTATATAAGGCCAGACTATTGATAAGCACATATCTTATAGAAGGTTGCTCTGATGACAACTAAATAGGTGTCAGTGAAATGTTCATTAAATCAATAGGGAATCCTCATATGCACCATTCGGTTTGATCAAATTACTTACCTGGCACACGTGAGCTTTGTTCAAGGTATATTGAGTCATATAGTTCAGGTGCTTTCCTGTTTCTGTGCTGGGGAACAGTTTAGTTGCACAGCAATACCTAAAAGTACACCTGGGATGCTATGCCTGAGCACATCTCTTTTTGTTGCAAATTATAGTGTTTCAAAGTTGCAAATCGTAAAAAAAATTAAAATAATCCAGAGTTGTTTCCAATTTTGTCACATATTTCCTCAAAGTATCTTAACTTTCAGGGTTAGTTGACAAGTACAAGGGCCTTTTTTTAGCAGATTGCCTAGATAATAAACACTACCACATACACTACTCAAATTAATTGCAACATATTGCTTTTTAAGTGAAGATTCATATCATCTCTTTTGCTTTTGCAAACCCTAGGGTCATTACCTAGCAAAGTAATGCATGAAAATATTACAGACAATATGTCATAGTGGTGGTAGTAGCAAATTCCAGGCAGGCCTTTAGGGGGGCCATCTGCTCTTGAGTTTCACCATAATGACCAGCTTATGAAAGCTCTATCCTAAAATTTGGCTCTATGTGTGTAGCAGCAGACAATGAGCTGTCTGCCATCTGGGAATCACAACAAGTCCGCTTTCCAACACACTTGCTTCGTTGGAAATGATCTGAAGAGGTTCTTCAAACAACCATGCAACATACTGGGGAAGGCATGTGCTTTGGACAGATCTATTGCCTTTGGTTCTCTTATTTGGCACCAAAAAGAAGAAACTGGATTCCTTGTTCTGCTTGTCAGGCAATGTGCAACATTAAAATGTCTGCATGTGTGCATTGTTTTCTCATCTGACATCAGACAAACCCTTACTTTATTCTGCCCCTCTATCTCTCAGACACACTCTCATGGGGAAGTTTCAACTCAACAGAGCGTGAATATGTTTGAGTTTGAGCAAGGTGTTGAAATTTCACCAAAGCTGCGAAGCCTGGGTGAAATGGGATTGTCACTCTAAAGTAAGCCGGGATCACATTATTATGCTTTGATACAGTGTTGGTAGGTTTAGCTAACGTAGTCACGTGCACAGATATGTTCAGACACACAAAAAACACACAGAGAGAAACACACACAAAACTGAATTTCCCTGTGTGCTGAAGTGTGAAGAGGTAAGCATTATGCAGCTTCAGTTTCTCTCTGGCACACAGAATTAGCTGAGGTTAATGTCTGCACCTCAGCTTAGAAAGTGTGTGTGTGTAGAGGAGCACGGCGGGTTGACCATTTTCTCCTCTTCTGTAACTTCATTAAAGAAATATAAAATGGCAGGCCATTAGGGCAAACGCATTCAGCAGCCTTTTATTGAGAGATGCTTTTAGAAAAATCTAATTCTCCACAAATTGTATGGCACTCCAACACTCCACACACACACACAGACACACACACACACACATACATCTAATCTTCCCAATATGACTGTAGCTCTGTGAGCTCAGTGAGGGCTGCAGGAGGAGATGGGTGGCACTGCGTTTCCACTGTGATAAAGTGCTGCCTCAAACATGGTCGTCTGTTCGCCCTGCCCTCTTATTAAACAAAAAGAAAGAGAGTGAGAAATCAAGAGGCCAACAGAGATTGCAAAACAGACACATTTGAACTTCACATTAATTTTTCCTTTCTTCCACCTCTCCTCTAACAGCCTCCATGTTCCTCTCTCTTCACAATGTGTGATTCCATCTCTCTCCTCCTCTGTTTGAGTTATTAGGGATGAGAGGAAGTGTTCTCTGTGTGGTTATTAGTATTGATCTGAGCGCCGTTCAACAGTTTTCTGCTGATTTCCTCTCGTTCGCCATCCCTCCTTTTCTTACTTTATATCCTTTAATAGTCCCCCCACCCCCACCCATCCATCTTAGCTCTGCAGCTGCTCTACAGTGAGGTTTCAGCATAGTTCTTTGTCTGCTGTGTTTGACTGATTTACTGGATATTGTGGCCTTAATACTGCTACACACACTCATGCACAAACGACTAACTGACCACAGAAAAAATACATTTACATTCAAGCTCAGGCCTGAGTATTTTATTGACCAATAAAGCCACACACACACACACACACACACACACACATCTATTATTGAAGCGATCACTATTTACTACAGGGTCCTAAGACTCTCCTCAAATCGAGGCATGTAACACTCTGCCTGGTTTGCTGCTTCTGAATCTGTTGTTTGCAGACTTACAGTAAACAGAATGACATTTCAAGAAATGACAGATAAAAGGCAATAAATCAGCTAATTGCCTTCTAATTTAGTTAAATGAAACAATGTTAGCTTTAAGCAGACTTTCTGGAACTACAAACACCAATCCATTTAAACACACACATACACACACACACACACACACACACACACACACACACACACACACAAATTCACTCACTCTATTCTATGCCCCAAAAGCCCAGTGTGTGCAACTACAGTAATATATAGGTGCACTGGTACAGAGCACATGATCAGTGTCTCTTTATTATCAATGGAGCATTTAAATAACACAGGTGAAGGCATGTGTATTATTCATAGTATTATTGTCAGTTCTCCCCCCACACAGTGTATACTGCCAACATCATCCGTCATGAGATGCAGACACACACAAATCACACACAGACAAGTATGCCCATATGTCAGTCATGTCAAGATCACGCACACACTAGGAAATAAATTAACAACCAGATAAGATAATATCACTTGTGTGGTGTGTTTGTGTGGTCACTGCATTATCTGTTTTCCTCCTTTTTGCCACATCTGACACAGTCTACTGTGGATAAGAGTCACTAAACACTACCAATTCTATCCCTATTCCCCATTTTAGATTGTAACTTTAACCTCAACTTTTAGCCGTAACCTTAATCCTGCCACCAATCCAATAGATCGTTAGCTTTAGTATATTTAGTAGCATTGGCATGTACTTCCTCTGTGACCATATCTATTAATCTTGGCTAATAGAGCAGCCATCTGTAATGAAGACACACTACATAGTTCCTAATGGCTTGTAGAAGGGATGTAAACAAGGTCAAAAGTAAACCAAAATAGCTCATAAAAATAAAAATAAAACCATCATCATGGTCTCGGCTGAAAGCAGCAGTAGTTAACAAAGCTATTTGCAAAAAGAAAAGTGGAGCAGGAGGCCGGTTCTAGGGGGAAATCATTTTGCCAGGTACGTTATCTACAGTTCAACTTAGCCTGTCCTCAGTTGAGAGGCCAAGGAACACAGGGAGTGTCTCTCCCAAGCTTTGTGCTGCTCAGTGACCAGGAGGACACCGTTTTAAAAAGAAAACGTATAAATAGAGGGCAGTTTCTGATGGACAGATGCAAGGATAGTCACTCTAAAAGAACACACTGACACAGTCACAAAACCAGACGGGGACTTTACAGAAGAGGGCCAAACTACTACATACTAATAGAATGGATATTTTGTATTTTATAGTTTGTGCAATGTCAGTTCAGTCAGGAAAGAAATAAGTGATAATAGAGGCCTAAAGAGTAATTTCATTTTACTTTTAAACTGAGGCCTAAAACTTTGCCACTGTTTTTGCCGAGGTCATATAAAGATTTTTTAAAGACATTTTTGTAATTCTGTCTATCAATCTATTGCAATTTCATTTTTTAAATGTATCTATATATTTATGTATACATTGTCTTACTTTCTGTTGTATTTGTTTTGTATGTTCATGTTTTTTAATGCTTTATATAAAACACTTTGAATTGACTTTGTTTATTAATTATGTGATATAAAGATAAACATGCCTTGCCTTGCCTTACATTTTGGCCACAATAGGAAAGGTTGAAGAGATATGTGAGGAGTCTTTGGCCATTAGACCGCATCATGACTTTACCAATTTACAAGTGTAGTCACGCCATAATACAAAATGACCAGTGATTTAAGTGAAATCCAAGTGTGGAGCTGATGGGGCCTAAAACATCTAAACTGCCCTATAATTCTGTGTTTCCTTAGCACAACCTGGTCAAAGGACATTTTCTGATCAATATGATGGAAAACAAGGTGGAAGGAGAGGAGCAGTTTGGAAAATACAGTTAATTTTCATTCCATGATAAAACATGATTTTACAATGTGGAAAAGCTGAATAGGAAAACTCTGTAGTTGCAAAGGGTCCCTTGCACTTGGATGTGAAAGTCAAATCATTACATTACTTTACATTACATTATGTTCCTATGTATTACATTGTGCATATTGCATTTTAGTTCCTGTACACTTAGTATTCAGTAAAATATAGAACGTAATATCAATACAAAAACAGCAACAGACACACACAAAGCTCATTTACAAACACACATGCACAAATGCACTATTCACGTGGCTCATCAGTGTGAATATACAAAGACACAAACACCCTACATCAAGATCTAACTGGCTGCTATATTTAGAAAATGTGAACTGGGACAAGGAATCTGAACATTTCTGCTACAATTTTTTGCAGTCTGTGGAAAAGGAATTGTCATGCTCCACGGCAGCAACAATCTGGATTGATGACAATCCTGTATAACAGCCTCTTGTGTTCACTTTAGCCTACCAAAGCAAATACTGAGTTACATATCTGTCTCTCACTTGTACTTGTTTCCTCTCTCGCCCTCCCCCTCTCTGTGAATATGAATGATATTCGGTTGCACATTAATCCACCCTGGATATTAATTACAGTCTCCATTAACATTTAATAAATACTTCCCAGGTGGGCTTGCTGCTGAGTGAACTGAGAGCCTTATCAAATATTAGGCCTTTAATTGGCCTTTCACTCCAATGAATGGCTTTTTAATTAGCGTGCAGTTATCATCCCTCCACCAACCACAGGGCCAGGCTGATCAGCACACGCAGATGTGCCAGTTTTGCTGAGTGAGGGCATCTTAATGACCTGAGGTAGGCCACTCGTTGCATAATACTCCATTCCCATAGCCAAGGGAGGAATAGTGCAATCTGTGGGTTGCAGGCCACAGCCAGACACTAAGTGATTGTCTGGTTATAGCATGGAGATCTATTGGAATGGCAAGGATACCGTTTTTCAGTAAATATGTGTGGGTGCAGACTAGGTAAACACACACTCACATGCCAAGGAAAATGTAACTGCTACAAAGAAGACCAATACAATTTTGTATTCCCTTTTTTAAATTTAACCAGCCAGGACAACTGTGATACATAAACATTTTTTACATTTATGTATTTGCTTAGTTACTCATTCATGGTCTTTACTACTGAGTTTCTGGAACACATACGCATTCACTGATTAGAAAGCAGGGGACCACCCTGGACTGATTTCCAGCCCTGGCCCCTGAGCTTGCATCTTCAACACATCACACATCAATGTGCAACTCTGTTTTCCCTTATTTGGTTTCCTTATTCATTAATTGATTTTTCATATATAAATATATTCAAGGGTGTGCCAGCAACGCAAGGTAAGATTAGGACCTGGTTTAAAGAATGTATAACCCAACTAAAGCAAATTCATTGGTTATTTTTGAGGATTTTCAGCCATTCTGAGAAACAATTTCTGGAACAAACACTTATAAAACTTACATTTACAGATATGGAATTTTGTCACAATATACCAGCAATCAGCGACTTGGTCTAAAAATATCTGCATCAGCATCTGTCATTAAAATTCAATAATGCCATAAAGTGAGGGCCTTCCAAATAAATATGGAGACAATGATGAATAAAATACTCCAAAATATCTGATTATAAAAAATATATTACATATTTTTTCCACCTTCAATCCATCTCTTTTTTCCCCCCCCCAAGGCTTTCAAGCAAAGCTTTTTTCTATTGAATCGGTAAGGAGACTTCCTCCTGCTGGGGATGTTAGGTGTGACGCAACACTCAAACGTGAATCACTACCATATCTGGGCTGCCACCAATTATTATACACACAAATACACATATTCACACCAGTATGCAGTGAAAACACAGCAGGAGAGAGTGACGGCTGTCACAAACTCTTAAAATCACAGAGACAGGGACACCACCTCCAAGCTTTGGATGTACGCACAAACACTACAGCATACACACTCACACATACGTAAATCACTCAAAGTCATCTCCCCTGTCTCCTAGTGCTTTAATTAGCTTAGCTAGAGCAGGATTTGTTAAAAAGCATAAGGGAGAAACACACCCAGCATATGTTAAGTGGACTTCTTTAACCCAGTCAAATTTGCTGTTTTCCAGCACTAATGGGGATATTAGCATGTAGTAAGTGCAACAGAAATGATTGTGTGCAGGTAATGGTGGTAGCTGACTGGAAAGAATGAGAGACAATTTGCTCGGTTATATAATTTTTATGACGGCAAAGAAACTAACTGCCTGGGGTTTGATTTTGTCACAAACAGCACTGTTTTTCCTGTATTGATCAGATCAATAAAGTTCCAGGGATTCTTTCAGTTGATGATGAACACTGAGGATAATATAAACTACTGTTATATTAACTTGATGGAATAAGACACAATATAGCTGAAGGCAATGCAAAGCAGTTGGTTCAATAATGATTCCGTTCTATTCTCTGTATTTCCCCATGAAATCTACAAATAAAACCAATACTTCTGTGAATTTATTCATTGGAGCCCAAAAAATATTACCAATTCAAATAAGTAGGTAGATGTAGATGAGTGCTTTTGTTTGTGCAGTGCACATGCAGTACGTAACTGGAAAAACTAAACCTTGTTTGCTTTTGTTCTCTGTATCCGACCTCAGAAAATCATTAATCATAAGCAAGCTAAATAGCATGCAGGTAAATTCAGCCACAAGTACACACACACACACACACACACACACACACACACAATACCAAAAGACTAATCTATGTTCACACTTTTAAAGTAACCAGCAAGCATAAATAGATAATACAACCTCAAACACTTGAGTATTTTGTCATATTTCCATTACTATTGAGCTTTGAATAGGGGCACAGGCAGGTGGCAGTGCATTCTCAAAATATGATGACTGGGTGCAATATAGTCACTGCAGACAGATCAGTTGCAAGTGCATCTGCACTTCAAGAGTATCTGCAAACCTCTCACTACCAATCTATGGACACTTCTAAGACTGCCAAATACAGTGATTAACTAAACACCAGAAGGAACAACTTGGAAATGTTTCTTGTGACAGATGAAACTGCTTATATTGCCTTATAAATAACAACCATTCACAATATGCAATACAGATTCACAGGATCATGTTTGTGATGTAATGAGCGGTGAACCTGTTAGGAAACCACAGAGAAAGTTGTTATCTGGGAATTCTGTAAAAATGATGATGTCCCCTAATTGACTTGAGTAACAATTATTTATTAAATCTCTTTAGAAACCTAACAGCAGTGGGAACACATTCAGCACAGCTTTTCTTTGTAAGTTTAAACCAGTCCGGTGTTGTCATTATTGTTCATGTTGCTGCAAATCCACAAGGACCCTAAATGCATTAGAAGATAGAAGATGTGAGTCGATGTTCAGTCGTTGTCACAACAGAGGCCCTCGCTTGGATCAAAAGGTTAGGTGTGATGTACTCAGAAAACATTACACTTTCAGATTCAGACCTTAGAAAGTCTAGGGTCAATCCAGTTCCCACACAGAGGGAACATAATTTAGGACAGTCCTAACCAGACCCCAAAGCCAGCACAGTGTGGGTCCATTTTGCATCTGGGTTTCATGTGGGAGGTCACGATGTATTTACATGCGTTGTCTCATGTCTAAGAACAGAGATGCTGTTGGGTTGAGGCAGGTCTGAGCTTTATGGCTGAAATTATCCAAAAGGTATACTATGAGTGAGGGATTCAAATAATACTTTAGAATGATAAGAGCTCCCTCTAGAGGTTGACTCACACTGCAGTAGACACACATCAATTTGCTCTCTCCCATCTTTGGTTCACTTTGTTCCTTTGCATTTGATGTGATGATGCAGATTTGAATGGTTGCTGAATCCTGTAAACAGCGTCTCGACACAACTCTGACGGGTGACTTCATTGAATTACAGCAGGTATAATGAACTGACATCATCTGACAATTTCCTCTCCGCGAGTCCAGTGACTTCAACTGTAATGATCTCACAGTCTCCTGCTTAAAAACACACACACGCACACGCATGCACGCACGCACTCACACACACACACACACACACACACACACACACACACACACACACACACACACATACACACATACACACACACACACACACACACACACACACACACACACACACACACACACAGAGTCCCTTTCTCCTGCATTCACCCAATTTCTCCAGCAGCTCCTCCATGGCTGCAGTCTGAGAATGTGTGTGTCAGTCAGACTCACTGTCTTTTCCATTCATTAGACTTAAAGGGAGGAAAATGCCTTTGTATTTGCCATTTTTCAGTTTCCTCTCTAAAGGAGGGGTGCTGAGGAGCACACACACTTAAATTACGTACACTTCTACCAGCGCTGATGGACTAGTCAATTACATTACGGGCTCAACCTATAAGTCCTCCGCAAACTGTCTCCTTCCCATAATGAATAACAGCTTCATATATGTTTAATTTGAGAGAATGCATATGATAATGGTGCTGAATGATAATGGATGGTTATCCTGCCTTTATACCATATTACAACTTTCTTTCCTCTAAAAGTTAGGATAATATCATCTCAGATAGCATTACTTAGGCGCTCTGAGTTGAGCCTTACTGAAATCTCTTTTTCTACTTTTATGGAGGCCTACTTTGCACTTATTCTTCGTGCATAATACTAAATTTAGCCTCTTTTTGCAAGAAACTGAAGCTTTCCACCTACAGTATGTTTCCACTGTAAACAGCTGCTTCCCTTTGCCACTCTCTCTTCCTCCCTGTCTCTGTTCTGCTGCCCTGCTCCCATGCTCTTTCCTCCTTTCACTCTGGTCTTTCATATATAATGCATGTTAAACAAACAGACATGTCAGAGTCACTCAAATGCATGGCTGTCCCATCGCTGCTGCTCCATTCACCCTGAGAGTGGGGGGTCACGTCTCTAAGGCCTCTGAGTGCCAGCTGAACTACAGTCAGCTACAGCAAATAAAAAATTCTACATAGGAGAGTCTATTCATACAAAAAGGTGAAGCCTCTTTCATCATATAAAACCATACCAGTTCTGTGAGAGGAGCTTTCATGTAGAATCCTTGCAAATGTGGGCTCAAGTCTAAGTTTCAAGGAAATATAACAAAGGAGTTGTGTCTGAAGCTATTTGTAAAGTGGATGCTTATTCAAAGGAGAAAAGTCTCTTTTATGAAGAATTTCACCACCTCTTTCTTGTGAAGGAGTTCCGTTTTAGTGCACAATTGTTTCTTTGTAACCACACAAAAGTCCATACTTGTGTATTGTGAAAGCAAATGTAGACCCAATTTCATTTTGTCGGTTGCGGTTCAGAGTGCTAAAGACGGTCAGTAAGAGCAATTCCCCCCGTTACTTTACATGTAAATCTAATTTATTGTTAAGGCGCGGAGGAGATAAGCTGCTGCACCGGCTCACTCTTGAATTGTATACATGCATAAAGAAACACACACACACACACACACACACACACACACACACACACACACACACACACACACACACACACACACACTCTTCTACAAAATCCCAATTTTCCAGGTGCAGAGGTCTGTAGAATGGAGTCAGAGTCACTCATAAGGAAACTGCATTATTCTCCATCAGCACTGTGGAGTGTCCAAGCTATTATACCATCCACCACTAGCATGCACATACAAATGGAGTTTACCACTTGACAGAGAGCGCGATGGGGCCTGAAAAGCACAAGAGTATGAGTGGGATCGTGCTCGATCAGCGGCAGAGTAGGTTCATTTTCATATTCCATACAGAACATGCTCCACTTGTGTTGCAGTGATTTAAAGCAAAATGACTAAGTGCACATTTCATTGGCACATTATACAGCATTTGGAGTTGAAAGCTCACCAGCGTGTCACCATGTGCATATTTTCTCAGATTAGTAGATCACTGTGTAAGTCTTCACAATGTATCTTCTCAAGATCAAGTCTGAACATAATGCAAATTTATAGCATAATAAAGTCGTCAGAAATACATTAAGGTAGATGAATTGTCTCAAACAGCAGTCTCACCTGGGTGGTAATAATAATAAACAATAAGAATAAAGGATGGTTCTCTCCACTCTTTCCTCCCACTGTAGGCAGAGAGAAAACTGGATTTATTCAGACAGCTAATACAAACAGTGATTCAGAGTGTATACTGTGTGTGGATGAAATGGGTTCAAGAGGCTTTTCCTCTCACACAAAGCAAATATCTGTCCAGGAATAAGATATTGATTTGTCATTTCCCAGAGAAACTGAGTAAACAGGCTAAGCAGACGTGTGACCGGTGGCGGCTGATAATTGTTGTTCGGTAACAGTCAGAGGCCTGGGGAGGAAATGATTCACTAAACTACATCATTCACATGGCCATGCATGTACCTGCAAACACACACACACACACACACACACACACACACACACATCTTCTGTTTGGTATTCATTCAGTGAATCTTTTCTGCTCAAATAAAACTATCAAATATGTACTTCCATGTCTACAGCATTCCACTTCCACTGTATGAACAACAACACGTTTCTCGGTGTCGACATGAATGTTTGAGCTTCGAGGCCCAGAAGAAGAGAAACCATTTAGTTTACAGTTTAACAATTTAAATGAATAACAACAACAGTCAGTGTTTGTCTCCTGGATATGTGTTCATTTCAGCAAAACAGCATTAGACATAGCATTATTCTCTTCTCTTCTTCATTTATATATATATCTTTTTATTTTTTTTCAGGAGCAGTACTAGTACAAGTATTAGTAACATATCTATAATACAATTTCATTTTATATTGCATTATAATATTTATATCACTATGTAACAATATTATATTGCTACTATATTGTTATTATTGTACTTTTGTATTATCATATTATATGCCACAATATTCTCTTTTATTTATAATATATATATATATATATATATATATACTTCATATTATTGTTTTTGATAGCTTTTTTTAATCTCACTCATAATTCCGTCAATCTCTTATTTTATTTTATTATTTGTTTCTTTCAAATAGTTTTTTATCTGCTTTCTAAGCTCATAGCCTGCCTCTGTTCTGCCGTAACGTGAATCAATAAAGTCTTATCTTTATTTAAACATTGTGTTATTACAGTTTTACCTTGAATAAAAGCTCTCTGAGTGCTTCCCTCACTACTATCTCAAATAATTTCTAATTAGGGTTAGGTAGACCGGCTCTGCTACTAGTGCAATGTGTAATCAATTCCACCAGATGTCACCAAATCCTCACAGCCGTGGCAGATTACTGCAGTTAAATCCTCCATCCACTGGATGGAAGCACACAGAAAAGAAATGCTGGTGGTAACACATTTTTCCACTGCATTGTAATGCATGGCATTAGGATGCAGTCTGTCGAAAATAGACAAAGAAGATAAAGCAGCGGGAGTAAAAGGAGCATGGTGCATGTGATCATGTAAACAGAAGAAAATATGTTTTCAGTCTGTCTGCAAACAGCTGTTTTTGTTTGATCGTGTGTTTTTCTAATACTCCAGCTGTTACAATAAATGGTAAGAGAGGCTTATGGGAATACATTTTGTTTTTTTACATACAGTAAAAGCCGTACTTGCTGTAAGAGAGTGTGAGGCGCATCTGGAGCTGGACGACAACAGAGGCTGTGCACGCTGAATGGTAGCCGGCAGGAAACCAGGAAGTCCAGACATACAGATATTGAGCATTGGACTGCTGACACATACATATTGTTGTAATGTAGTTTTAGAATGTAAATAATATTGTGTTAAAATAACAAACATATAAACATTATTTTGAATTAAGTTCTCCCCCTTAGAATATTATATTGTGTATATATATATATATATACATAAATACGCCCATTTTAGCTCTTGTTGATTTGCTGAAGATTGATAGTGCACATCAGTCGTTCTATACTTGAACTTAAATAGATAATTATGTATTTCTATTAACACTTGAAATTCTTCATGACCAAAGCTACCTACTTTCACAAACAATCAGTAATTGTGCTAGTAGACACAGTTAGCCTACTTGCATCAAGATATTAATATAGGCAATATTTTGACAGATTGGCTGCTTATTGGTCATTAACAAATCACTGGAGAGGACTTGCTATAGTGGCTTTGGAAGTGTTCTTCAAATAGTGAGTGTCCCTCAAATAGATGTGAGTATATTATATCTCTATATTCATGTTAGTTACAGTTGCAGTCGTGAAGGAGTCTTGTAGGAATTATGCAGGTATTGTGCAGGACAATGAATTGACTTTTTCATGTAAACATGATTAAGAGAGTCTGCTGGGTCATTTTTCCTAGTCTTGTGTTATAAAATGCGAAATCTTTTGAGGCTTTAAACCCCTTCAGCTGTCTTTTAAGCTGGGTCATAACCTCTATTCAGATGTAAGCAATGGTAGCCCATGATTCCCATACTGTGAGCCTATACTAATCAGCAACAAAGGAATTTGACATATTGGGCAGAAAATGACTGTACTTACCTACTTACTTAATTACTTAAAGCAGTACAACTGAGTTTTGTTGAACTGCCACACTGTATTCAAAAATTGGTTTTGCAATTATTTCAGATTTGATGTGTGCTTCTATTAAAAGAATACATAATCACTTTATTTCTCATTTAAGTGATACTCAGTCATGGCTGAGGAACCAGCAGCAGAAATCCAGCTACTCAGAAGCCAGAAGGTCAAGCTGATAGACATTCTCAGTGCCGATGCCGATTTTGTCCTGCAGCATGCAGACTCTCGCTGTCTGCTGTCTGCTCACGGCTACCAGCAGGTGAAAACTTGCCGTGTTCCTAGTGAGAAGGTGACAGACCTGCTGGATCACATCATCCAGAGAGGTCCTGAAGCAGCGCGGGGTCTGCTGGAACTTCTGAACGACCCGGCCCTGCAGGAAACCTTCCCAAGGCTTCGCTTCATTAAGGATCTGCAAGTCAACACACTGTCTTCAGGTAGGACAAAGTCTGTTAAGTATGGTCAGCAATGGCATTGTGAAATACTGTTAGATTTCCATGTGAAATATAAAAGTTTTCTCTATTTACAACAAAAAGGCGAAACATCAAGAAAGAGAGAAAGAGAAGACTTACAAGAGACCATTCCATCCAAAAAGATCTACACCAAAGGTGGGTCACACTACACTCAAAGCTTTTCCCTTTAAAACATTGTAGAGACCTTCACCTACTTTATCTGCCTCTGTGTCATTGCACAGGCTCTCGCTTAGTTAAGGAGAAGCAGCTGATGACCGTGGCTCGTACCATTGGCAGATCTTGGAAGGAGATTGGCAGACTGGCTCTGGACATCCCCTCCGTAAAGCTGGAACAGATTGTAGAGGACCATTCGCTCCATGTAGAGCGAGTGTTTGCCATGCTGCGCTACTGGAGCACCTGCCAGAGGGAAAAAGCCACTGCTGCTCACCTGCACTCGCTGCTCAGTCAGAAAGACTGGGCGCTGCCACCTGAAAGCATTGACTCTCTGTTGGAGACTGACTGAGGCCGTAACTCTCTGGTACTTGCTGGGACTGAAACCCTGTTTTTACTCAGAATGAGTGTGTTTCTCATCATATAGACTGTCATTCCATATCAGGAAAAAATAACACTTGAAGATTTTAGTATGGAATGACCCCACAGTTCCATTAAGTACCACTGAGGCCTTTTGTTCAAGGTTCTTTATATATTGTTTACAATCTATTTATATTTTTGTCATCCAGATTGTCCATACTGTAATTTTACTATGTTGGTCTATTCTATCTAAGGATAGAGGGTTTTGTATGCTGTACAGATTGTAAAGCCCTTTAAGATATTGGGCTAAAGTCAAGGATCAACTTATACTACTTTTCTATGACAGCTTTAATTACAACAGTATAAAAACTGAGTTTTGTTTTATAAAAAATATTTTAAAGAGGTGTTTATTTTATTTTCTTAGTGTCTGTATTAAGGATTTTGGTTCTCCTTCCAGTAAAGGACAAATTAGGAAGGCAGGTTAAATAGCAAGAAGTGAAAAATGGGAGAACAGAATGTAAATACATAGTAAAGTAAAATAAATACATAGATGACGGAAAAAAAGGCATAACATTTTAAATTATATGACTGAAAATGATATTTCAACGACCCAATGTAAAAATGGGGAGAAGGGGGGTGTGTCTATAAATTGACTTGGAATTCTGAAAGTGTTCTAGAAAAGGCCCCTACGCCTTTTTGAATTTGTTGTTGCAGCCTGTGACCGAGTAGCGAATCTTTTCAAGATTTTAACAAAACGTAATGTCCCTTAACCACTGTGTGAGTGTGAGTGGGCAGAGCAGCGTCCTTCCATCTTAGCAGTATCGCACGCTGGCCAGGAGAGAAGGAAAGGACAGAGTGCGACATTTAGGCTGCGTCTCATTTCTCTGTCTTATCCCTTCCCCTTATTCCTTCCCCTTAGTTTTGCGCGTTCATGTGAGAGTAAGGGCTAACCCAATTCTCATTTTGATCGAGGGGTAGGGCTAAGGAGAAGGGGTAGATATATGTCAATGGTAGATACCCCTTAGTTTTAAGCAAAGTCGCGAGCTTACTTGCAAGCAAGGGGTACCCAGAATACACTGAGCAGCCGGCAACAATGGCGACCAGAGAGACCCATAAATGTAAGTATTTTCGGCTTAAAATTGATTTCAAAATTACGAAAGTCTTGTTTTGTGCTCTACACAGTCCTGCACATATATATTTGCAACCATGTTCTTAATTGAAACATTTTTAAAAATCGCTAGTTCACTACGCTAATACTAACGTTACATTGATGATTTGCACAACAGTCCCGCATTTCTCTGCCTTGAATGGACTCCATGCATCTCTACAGTGTTAATTAAACTCCATTAGCAGTGAATTTCGTTTGATATCAGTGCATAACACTACTTGCTTTGGAGACATCAATACATGCTTTACATTTACCGTCCTGTATCACAGGGACGCATGAGGAAATCCGGCAGCTGATCCACTTTCGGGCTGAAAAGTTTCTGCGTTCTAATAGTTGTAATAACGTTATGTTTACTTTATTGGGCAATAAAGGCAGCTTTTCGTTAACAAAGAAAGTGTTTCTGAACATCAATGACATTCAAAACAGTGATAACTGAAACAGATATACAACACACCATGCAGTATGTATGAAATATGTATTGCAAACAGACCTAAGTATGTATGACGACGTAACCAAGTGGTGTCTCATTTCATAGGGGTTTGTTTTCACCCCTACCCCTTACCACTCAGTTTCGAGGGACAAGGGCTAGGGGGAAGGATGTGGCATTAAATGTGGAGATGGGTCTGCCTCCTGAACCAAAACTGGGAGCTGGTTTCACAGGAGAGGAGCTTGGTAGCTGAAGGCTCTGGCTCTCATTCCTCTTTTGAGATAGGAACCACAAGTAACTCTGCATCCTGGGAGAGCAGTGTTCTAGTGGAGTAATACAGTTTTAGTCACGGAACAACAGTGAACCCAAAAGCATGACTCAGAGCAGAGAGTAAAAGGTAATGGAGCTTTATTGTACAGAGTACAATCCAGGCGAAGGTTACAAAATCGGCAGGCAAAAGACATCATGTCTTTGACATGGTCAAAAATACGAAAGAAACACTAGGGATAACGCTGGAGAGTGAGACACACAAGGTACTACAACAATCTGGCAACTAGTGAATGACACAAGGTGAGTATATATACACTGGGACAGGGGAAAACGATTACACACAGGTGACACACATTAGGGAAGGGAGAGTATAATCACACAGGCAGGAAGGCAGACAAAGACGGGAAGACAAGTGACCTGAAACAGAGACAGACCATGAGTTAACTAAATAAAACAGGAAATCAGGGAAACAAACAAAACATGAACTAAGAGCGGGAACTGGATGTGACAGTTTTTGAGCTCTTAAACCGTGCCTGACCATTTATTGATTTGTAGGTAAAGAGAAGGATTTTAAATTAAATTCTGTATTTTACAGGGAGCCAGTGCAGAGAAGCTAATACTGGATATATATGATCAATTTTTTGTCAGTACACGTGCCGCAGAATTCTAGATCAACTGGAGAGTTTTGAGGAACTTATTGGAGCAACCTTATAATAAGGAATAAGAATAGTTAAGCCACGAAGTAACACACGCATGGTCTAGTTTTTCTGCATATTTTTAAGACAGGATTTGCCTATTTTTTGCAATATTACGCAGGTGAAAAAAGACACTCCTTAAATGTATTTCATTTTTCGTGTACAGATGATTACGAGTCAAAACAGTTATGCTGACATGTACCCTATTGCTCTACATATTTTGGTCTGTTACATTAAATGTACCTTACATCTTGATGTGTCTTTTGAGATATCGACTCTTGACATCATGCAAAGGAGGATAGATAAGCAGTGCCACAACCAAATGAATGAATGTGTCATTGACTTGACGTAAGTGCCACATGCACATTTAAAGAGGATACTTCCTCAAACAAAAGATGGCTACAAAAGAGGTGGGAAGAGTAAATCATGCCTACATGTGTGTTGACTCAGCAGAGATAACATTAAATGAGAAAAGTTGATCTACAGGAGAATAAATATTTGAAAGAAGATAAAGACATTTCCATCATAAATTGATGAAATGACGAACGGATCAGCCCCAGCATACATCCAGGACATGGTCAAACCCTATACCCCAACCCACCCACTCCGCTCTGCGTCAGTCAACCTGCTTGCTGCTCCCTCACAGCGAGGGACAACTAAATATATATATATATATATATATATATATATATATATATATATATATATATATATATATATATATATATATATATGTATTTTTTTTTCTTTTTTCTTGAAGCTGCACTTTCATATGGCTCTTTGTAGTTTTGCTTATTTAAAGCTAATGTACTTGCACTTACTAATTGTTGTCTAGAGTTTGCACCTTTAGGGTTGAAAGCACTTAATTGGAAGTCGCTTTGGATAAAATCATCAGCTAAATGACATGTAATGCAATGTAATGATGCAGAAAATGGTAGAAATAGGTGCTTAAAATTGACCAGAATGCAGGAAATAAAGTATTTAATGCTCAAAATGTCCATACCTACAAAACCTGAATGCCTTTGGGTTGCAAGGCAAGCTGTCATTTGGCCAATTTCTTTGTGCCATATAGGGTTTTGAACTGGCAACCTTTGGGCTTCTAACCTCTGGGCTACTAACTGCCCACCTATTTATTACTTTTACCAGTCTGTACGCTATAAAACCCAGCCCTGGCCACAACTACACTGAATAAACTTATTATATCACAGTTCCTGCCTCAAAGAGTTTCCTTCTCTGTAAAATTCTACAAGTCTGATACTCTTGAAAATAAAGTTGTAGGCTAAACAGGTTGAAATTAATGAGAATCATTTAATTAAATGCACAATACCTTTTTTCATTCGTGAGAGTCAGCGGCTGTTTTTGTCGCTACGCGTGAGTTGTTACTCAGCTGTAACATGTAGGCCTACTAGTTATACTTTCAACATGATATAGCCATCCAACTAAAGGCGTTTAACTTTTTTTGCCAGAAGAGTGACTTGGAACCGTTCTTCTGCCTACATTCTCTATGGATTTTTCCATTATTTCCCCTCATCTCTGGCTGCAATCACGCAGGCAGAAGTGCAAATGGAAAAACCCCAGTACAACGCAACCCCGGAGTTTTCAAACTAAAAGACACTGATTAACTTAACTGGAGCAAAGGTTTACTCCCTCCCACTTCAACTGTACCCCATTCTCCCTTTTCTCTGCAGCCATTTTTCCACGGTCTGCCTTGTTAGTGCAACCAATTAAAGAGGGGTCAGGATTCACCAGCTTTTCAAAAGAGTGGATATGGCAAACATGTTACCATTCTCATGTAAGTACAGTGTGCAATATATGTATGTTGTTTGTAACTCTTGCCTTTTGGAAGTGGTTGTTTATGCGTTTAACTTTCTAACTGTAAGTTTTCACTGCCTATACTGTAGGCTATGTTATAGTGTGCCGGGCTATTGAGGCCGGGCTATTTAAGGCAGTGCTTTAAATAGCACATTCACAGTTACACAGTTACAGACTTGTGTTTTTCTGATGTTCTTGTTTTTTTATAACTTGTTTCTAAATGTTAAACCTCTGCCCCCTGAGTGTTAACGGCACCGCTGCGCTCTGAAACCCAGTTTCAATTGAGCTGCGCCGCTACAGCGTTTTGGTTTTGCTCGACGCAGCGGCCCGCAGCCTGCCCAACCTAGCTCAAAATTTGGGCCAACGCTGATGTGCGCTGAGCCCTGCGGCAAGGACTATTGAAATTACTATTATCCTGGGTGAAATAAGAATAGGCCTTCAGACCAAAAAAAGGTTTGAAACCAGACGAAACGCCTTCGTGGCGCGCAAGGCATTGGAAACAATGGGTTTCAGAGCGCAGCGGTGCCGTTGCCGCCAGTCTTAAAGACCCTTTACTTGTTTTGAGTGTTTGATTGATTACAGACTGTAAAAGCAAATTTCCTCTATGACAATAAAGAATGAGTCTGAATCTAACAACAGCAAACGGGCTGGAACCAGCTACAAACGGGCTGGAACCAGCTATAAATGGGAAGGAAGCAGCTAATCTCCATGACCTGAGTGAGCCCTTTGTTGACAATTTAGCGGGGCAACTCTTCTTGAATGAAGCCTTCAAGATTATTGTGGAGGAGGTGCTCTGCAAGGGCACGGATGTCAAGCAAAAGGTCTTGTAAAGCCTCAAATCACAATGGTGTCACATTACAGTGAGTTCTCAGCTAAACTCAATGTCCATGTGCTTTTCTTGCAGGTTTGTGAGTGGAAAGAGCCGGAGCAGCTGGCTCTGCTGCTAGATCTGGAGCTGAGGGCGACAGGAGAGTCACAGCACAGGCTCCTACAGAGAGTAGAAGATGTCGCCAAGTACAGCATCAAGACAAGTAAGACTGCCAAAGACAGTTTAGACATTTTAAAAGATTGACCCGTTTTCTTTCATGATGAGACTTTTCTCGTTTCTTTCAGGTCACCCACGTTTTTTTAATCAGCTGTTTGCAGGAGTTGACTATCATGCCCTGGCAGGCAGATTCCTCACTGAGGCTCTCAACACGAACCTGTAAGGGTCAACATAATATTTATCTAAAGCATATATGCACAACCTTATATAGGGGATGGATCAATCAGTCTCTAATGTCTTTATTAGTCATGTGCACACAAGGGCTTGGAGCCAAAGGGGTGTTAATATTGATTGAATATTGATCTTTTATTATTATCAGATTGAGCATCACTATCTACCAAAAACAATATTAATACGCTTTAAGTTAAAAAAAAAAATGTGGTAACACTTTACAATAAGGTATACAAAAAATAGGTAGTTAATGATTAGTTACTGTTTTTGAAAGAGTAACAAATGATTAGTTACTGTTTTTGAAAGAGTAACGAATGATTAGTTACTGTTTTTGAAGGAGTAACGAATGATTAGTTACTGTTTTTCAGAAGGGTAGTTACTGTTTTTTGAAAGAGTAACGAATAATTAGTTAATGATTACTTACTGATTGACTGTGATTCAAGCACTAATGATTAGTTACTGTTAGACTGTGTGTGTGTGTGTGTTACTGTATTAATGGATCATTAGGAAATCTGTTCATGGGATTTATAGTAATAAAAATAATAGACATGATACAGGATGATTGTCATAATATTAAATGTTTTGAAACAGTGTTTTATTGTTTTATACGTAACCCTAACATGGTACACTCAACCACTTAACCACTTAGTATGATGCCTCACTTTATCTCCAGGTACGCACAACGCTTAACTAATGGTAGTGAAAGCTTAACTAATCATTCATTAATGATTAACCACTCAGTATGATATCTCACTTTATCGCCAGGTACGCACAATGCTTAACTAATGGTGGTGAATGCTTAACTTATCATTCGTTAATGATTAATCACTCAGCATGATGCATCACTTTATTAGCAGGTACACACAATGCTTCGGTAATAGCAAATAATGGTTAGGTAATCATTTGTAAATAAGTAGCAGCTAACTAATGATCAATCATTCTTTTTTTAACAAATGATTAGTTAATGATTAGTTACTGATTGACTGTGATTCAAGCACTAATGATTAGTTACTGATATACAGACTGTGTGTGTGTGTTACTGTAGTAATGGATCATTAGGAAATCTGTTCATGGGATTTATAGTAATAAAAATAATTGACATGATACAGGATGATTCTCATAATATATTTTAATAATGATATTCACTTGCAGGGCATGCTTTAATCCTGCCACCCTGTGTTTCGTGCGCTGTTGAGCGGTAGTTAAAGACCAAAGAATGATTGATCATTAGTTAGCTGCTACTTATTTACAAATTATTACCTAACCATTATTTGCTATTACCGAAGCATTGTGTGTACCTGCTAATAAAGTGATGCATCATACTGAGTGATTAATCATTAACGAATGATAAGTTAAGCATTCACCACCATTAGTTAAGCATTGTGCGTACCTGGCGATAAAGTGAGATATCATACTGAGTGGTTAATCATTAATGAATGATTAGTTAAGCTTTCACTACCATTGGTACTGAGTGGTGGTTAATCATTAACAAATTATTATTAAAGCATTCAATACCATTAGTTAAGCATTGTGCGTACCTGGAGATAAAGTGAGGCATCATACTGAGTGGTTAAGTGGTTGAGTGTACCATGTTAGGGTTACGTATAAAACAATAAAACACTGTTTCAAAACATTTAATATTATGACAATCATCCTGTATCATGTCTATTATTTTTATTACTATAAATCCCATGAACAGATTTCCTAATGATCCATTAATACAGTAACACACACACACAGTCTGTTTAACAGTAACTAATCATTAGTGCTTGAATCACAGTCAATCAGTAAGTAATCATTAACTAATTATTCGTTACTCTTTCAAAAAAACAGTAACTACCCTTCTGAAAAACAGTAACTAATCATTCGTTACTCTGTGTGTGTTACCCAGAATAGGGGCGTATGTAAGTAAATGTATTTTTTTTTTTTTTTAAAAAGGTTGACATACATGCAGTTATACTTGTTAGTTTATGTGTTTATGAAGGTTTTATCAAAGAACAGCAGGTTCTTAACAGAAAAATCTGTATCAGTTGATCTCACTGAGAGCTTTCATTATTGTTATATTGCTGTTCTAGAGTTATATTCATATTGGGTGATCATATGTTTCATACTTACAATCTTATCACAGATTTTGTGTGTCAATTGCAGCTACACCTATGAGGTGGCCCCGGTGTTTGTGCTGATGGAGCTCGAGGTTCTGAGAGGGCTACGGCAGCTGGTTGGCTGGACCGAAGGGGATGGTCTTTTCTGTCCTGGAGGTTCCATCTCTAACATGTACGCCATGAACCTTGCACGCTACCAACTCTTCCCAGAGGTCAAAAGCCAGGGGCTGTGGGGTCTCCCACGACTAACCATCTTTACATCTATAGAGGTTAGGAATGGCTGTTAAACACTGCATGTCTGAGGGGATGATGATGTATCGGAGGTATTTATTGAAGATTACACTGTAGTATATGTTTTGTCTCTACATTAATATGATTGTTTTTCCAGAGCCATTACTCTGTGAAGAAAGGGGCTGCCTTTCTGGGCATTGGGACAGACAATATCATCTTGGTGAAAGTGGATGATGGGTAATGTATTTTTCATAATAAAAGCGAAAGCCATTGATAATAAATGAGCCCATCACTTTTCATAATCAATTAATTGCTTAAAGGTTAAAAAGGCCCAAAAATGGTTCCATCTCATCAAATGTGAGGATTTACAGCTTTCCTCTATTTTATATCATTGTAAATTGAACATCTTTTGGACTGTTGATCCGATAAAATAAACAATTTGAAGACATTACCCTGGGAATATATGCTAAGAAATATATATATATATAGACATTTTATATCCTAGACAATTATCAAAAAATCTATCATGAAAATAATTGTTAGTTGCAGCCCTATTCATTATGAATCTCAGGGTTCTATATAGTCAAAATAATACCTTTTCTATGCTCTCTTGTGCGCTTCAGAGGCCGCATGATTCCAGAGGACCTGGATGAAAAGATAAAGCTGGCAAAATCTCAGGTAAATTCACTGGCGTGTAGCACTCAGATATATCAAATACAACATGTTGTGGTTTTAGGGTCACTTGTATTGGTTTTAACAATGATTATCCACGAGGTATAACTAATCATAATACATGTTGAAGCAGAAAGCAACAAGTGCAAGAAAGCTTTGTTCACTTTCAGTTTGTTACTACCAGGGTGCTGTGCCTTTGCTTGTCAGCTGCACAGCAGGGACCACAGTGCAGGGTGCGTTTGACCCACTGGACCACATAGCTGATGTCTGTGAGAAACACAAGCTCTGGATGCATGTAGATGTGAGTCCTCCTGTGCACGCTAAATCCATGTCTGTTGACAAGCTTCTGTTGTATTTGTTCAAATTTAAGAACATGCAGAGTTTTGTCTGTTTTGTCGTGTGTTTCAGGCTGCCTGGGGAGGGAGCGTGCTCTTTTCCAAACAACACAGACATCTGATGAAAGGGGTTGAAAGGTATTAATATGCATGCCAGAAAAATACATTTTTCATTATGAGGATGGCAACATTTTGCCTGCACCTGAGTAGAGCTACACAGTTGGGCAGATATGGTCATATGTAAAATATAAACATTTCATAGCTAATGGCGGGTGTTTTTCTGTGTCTGTGACAAGAGCAAATTCAGTAGCCTGGAATCCACACAAGATGCTGACGGCTGGCCTGCAGTGTTCTGCCTTGCTGCTACAGGATACCACGGTTTGAGGCTACAGCATTATCTGATACACATATTGAAGGTTTATGTTTAAAATATATTTGACAATCAATCATTTCTGCTTGTCCTCAGAACTTGTTGAAGAAGTGCCACAGTGCTAACGCCACATACCTCTTCCAGCAAGACAAATTTTATGATGTGAATCTGGATCTCGGGGATAAGTCAATACAGTGCAGCCGCAAGGTTGACTGTGTGAAGTTATGGTTGATGTGGAAAGCTGTTGGCTCCAGTGGCTTGGCCAAGCGTGTAGACAGGGCTTTTGTCCATGCAAGGTAGGCATGCAGCTGTAACACAACATGAGCCTGGCGTAGGTAGAGTCAAGAAGTACATTCAAAATGATCAAATCTTTAAGAGGCCTAATTTAAAAGCACTGCTATTTATCTATTTCCATTTTTGCATGTCAAAATAATTTACCCCTTTATTAGTGAGTTGGCTATTTAGATGTTGATTTTCCTGAATGTAAACATCAAGGAAGAAGGAACATTTTTGGCCCATCTTTTAAGGTTAAGATACTTTTAGGCTACTTTTTGACATCTAATTCCCTTTATTTTCCTCATCTTGGCTAACCATTGATTCCTATCTAGTATAGCAGGAGCATTATTATTAAAATCTTCATTTTTTTAAATAAATACCACAGCATGAGAGGCAGTTGTTTTAAAAACAAAACCTTTAGCTTATCCAGGCCAACAGAAAGTGAAAACGTAACATCTCTCCTGGTAGGTATCTGGTGGAGCAGATGAAGAAAAGAGAAGGGTTTCATCTTTTGCATGAGGTAAGTAAATATCTCAAGCATACTGAGAAAAATGGGTTGTTTTCTCTTTGCAAAATCTTGAGTACCTGTGTGTGTTTGTTTCCATGGACAGCCGGAGTTTGTGAATGTATGCTTCTGGTTTATACCACCCAGTATAAGAGGGAAGGAAGGGAATAAAGATTACCAGGACAGACTGGCAAAAGTAAGTTTCTGTTTTACATCAGTGGACTGACTCAGATTCAACTTCTTAATTATTTGTAGTGTGCATGCTTTGTCAAAAAACATGGAGGCCACCATCTTTGAATATTTACCACTTCTGTGCAACACTTCTGAATCAAACAGATAACTCTGTGTTTTTGTTCTTGGTAATAGGTAGCTCCAGTCATCAAGGAACGCATGATAAAAGAAGGCACTATGATGGTGGGCTACCAACCTTTGGGAAACAAGGTCAACTTTTTCCGCATGGTTGTTTTCTCTCCACTGCTGTCCCAGAAAGATATGGACTTCTTTCTCGACGAAATTGAAAGACTAGGAAAGGACTTGTGAACACAGAAAAACAACTTATAGGATGTACATATTGTCTATCTGAAATGAATTGTTGTGTACAAAGCCTTCCATTGTAACATCAGAAAGTATAACAACTTGACTGTACCAACTCAAAGATGTGATTTGTTTAATTGAGACAGCTGTGATCTATAAGGAGAGATACTAACCATGGAACTAAATCTGAATGAATGAATAAATAAACAAATAGAAGGTCTTTATTCTTTTGAAATATTTCCAATAAATTAAACAACTGTTGTGAAATCAGTCTGCCAGACACTTTTTTTAAAACCATTTTTGCAACGCTGGAGAATTACTACCCTATCATTTGTTGGGATCTATTCTTTTATATTTGACTTTTCGACCATTGATAAAGTTTCTGAATGAAAGGCATTTATTCAGAGACTTAATGTCAGCTGATCCCCCATAGTCCACAACTCCATGCTGCAACTGGTGATTCTTTTCAATAATGTTTTGTTTTATAAAAAATGATTTCTCAAAGTGGGGTCCGTGACACTCTTCATTCATTTAAATGATCATGACATACATTTTTTAAATACAAAAGGCAGTTCAACGATGAAGGTTTAAGGTTATTTTAATTTGTAAATTTAAAATAGTTCATGGATTATGTTTTAATCTAACAAATTGTATATTTGAAATACTTTAATCAGAATCCACATTTTATTTAGACTATGTGTGCACTAAAAGTAAAACACTTCACACTTCTCTGATATATGTGTGCGTATGTTCTGAAATGCACTTCAAATTAGCCCTTTTCTCTTGATTTGCCATTGGTATTTTGTTTAGGCACAGTGTTACTTGCAGCTAATTGAATTAATGTCAATTGCATTGTTTTATGGGTATACTGTGTTGAGAACGTGCAAATAATTTACATTTCTCTTGTGTTGTTTACAAAATTAAGACTGTAGAAATGTAAAAATAAAAATAAAAATAGGTTACGTCAAATTATTCCAAGGGACATACATTTGGGGTCCCTGATATATTCCCCATCTTGTAAGAAGATGTGAGAACCTCTGATCTGGATAACATCAGAAAACAATGAAAAATGCCAAAGTGATGGCTTGAAATGTCTTGTTTTGCCTGACCAAAAGTACAAAACTTCAAAGATCGTCCATGAACTATAATGTAAGACAAGGAAAGAAATCAGATGTTTGGAATTTTTACTTGAAGAATTACTTATAGTAGCAAAATAGTTGCCGATTACGTTTCTGTCTCAATCATTGGATGTATTATAAAAAGGTTTCACTCCCTCACAACTATGGCCGTAAATGTGGGTCATTCCGCTTCAGTCACGTGGCAGGGCGTCTAGCCAATCATCACTCGCTGCGGAGAGCACTTCCGGTGGCGTTTCCTGTCAGTGTTTGTAAACTGAGAAAAAATTGGAAGTGCGACAAGAAATAATAACCTACAAAACTCTAAAAATCAAAAGGTAAGCAGTCACTTTTCCAAAGAATTTCACTCGTGGCTCTTTAAACGTTTTGTAATCTGCTACGTGTCTGTTTCTAACAGCTGTAGCCTGTGAGGGAGGTGTAATTTAGCGGTCGGCGCTGAGCCCGCACGCCCTGCCTGCCTGCTTGGCTGGCTGGCTGTTGTTGTGTTGTCTGGCGGGGGGTGGGGGTTCAGTCATACAAGAGTTGCCCCAAAACCCCAACTACTGGCTAGCTAGCAGGTTAGCCTTTTCTGTTTCATTCAGCAGAGACTCTCAGCATGCGTCACACTTTTAAACCTATAGCTAGTCTAAATGTCGTATCTAAATACAAACTGCCTTTCCAATGTGCTCTAGATATAACGTTAGTCCCGTTCAGACATAGTCGCTTTTCTAACAGAAACTCTAACGTTTTTAGGATAAATCGCTAGCTAGCTCACTTGAGCTAGCCAGCTAGCGACTTGTCCTGTGTGCAAGATCATAAAACCACACGCTTACAGATAAGAATTATTCACAATGAATTAAATTATGTATAGCAGTGTTTGTTTACTATCAAAGCTTTCATGCATGGTCGGTATGCTATATGTTTGTATTCACAGCCTATTTGATGTCAAAAAACAATATAGAATTGCAATAATCATAATGCTACTTATGGTATATTCTCTGTAATTCAATAAAGAGGTATCTGCATTGTGGTTTTATGTTAATTTGCCTTGCTGCCAGGAAATGAATGTGTTTATATCAAATAATCTGCTTTCCAGTGCCAAGGATTTAATAATCCCCCCACTTAGATGCAAGGCCAAATTGCGACTTGCCATTTTTAGTTTTGTACATGTGTACCACAGAATAAGAGGCAGTTGTTTTTTCTACTATCGTTTAAGTGGAAAGGTTTGGGATGCATTCTAAATGCTAAACTCTAACCAAGAGTTAGTCCTATTTTCCAAATTAATTGTAAAGTATGTAAGTGTAACAGCTTACACTACTGTTCCTGTTTGTTAAATGTAACACAATTTGTTGAAGCACTCACACTAAGTATTAAAATTGCTATCCCACATACTAAAGGATGAAATAAGTAATTCATGTTTCTCCCTCACTAATTTATTAGGCAATAACTGCTCAAGAAGTCAGATATTTTCAGAGGTATTTTAATTCTAAAATTAGTCTGGTGCACTGGATGTTCAACAGTTTATAAAATAATCAAAGTACAACATAAAAGCTCACAGTAATAGAACTACATTTTCTCTTCAGAATAGTGCAAACATGGATGACAAGACAAAATGTTTCTTACAAATGTATATTCAATTTATGAATTATTTTACACTATACCTATTCCAAGGAAATAGTTTGTGGTGTTCAGTCATTTACATGCAATGCTTTAATGGCCTGCAGTACAATTCACCACAGGTCATTGGGTTAATATCACCTGCATCCTCATTGACAGATTTTATCGCCTGAAATGCAGTTTACTGTATAATGATTAACTAGCTTCTGAACTATACATTACCTTAATGTTTCATCAATTGGTTTGTGCTATGAAACATGACAAAGCCAATATAACTTTCTTAGATGTAGACTTATTTAAGCATGTGAACTTATTTAACATTTGCACAATTATGCTTTAAAGCGTCCACAGTTCTATTAGGTCAAACTACAGCTACAGTTTAGAAAACATTCCATCATTGCCTGTATTCTATTTTAAGATGCCTACACAATGCGTACTGTTTTACAGTACCCTTGCTGCTCTCAAACAGCAGCTCATCTTTTAGATACTTGTCTTTTATATATACACGTCAGTATCACTCCATGTATGAAGCATTTGTTTGATCAATGTATCATACCTACACAGATGTATTTTTTTTCTTTTTGACTGTTTTAATTTTCCCCATTGGATGTCATTTTTTTCTCAATCTGACCGTTTTACTCACCCATGAAAATGTGGCATGCACCAAACCATTGGGGCATACTTGCCTGATAAAGTGCACATATACTGGATCTAAATTTCTGGTCATATATCCAGATTTGTGAAACTTATTAGATTGGTCTGGTTTTCCAGCTCCTGATTCAAGCATGTAAAAATGTTAGCCATATGTTGTCATGCCTCTACTTTCAGGCTTGGCCCCTGATGATTTGGGTGGGTGTGGTCTCTTCTGTTACCCCTCATCCTAAGTGAAGCCCCCTCTGTTCCCCCAAACACACACGCATTCAAACCACGGCGATGACACACCATTCCAACAACTCTGTTCGAGACCATATGAAATGGGTCAGTGGAAGTCTCTTCATCTCCAGATTCACCATTGTGTTTTTAGTTTGTATTCCCAATCCCGATGCCAGTGCATTTCTGTTACTCCCATTACTCATCTCTCTCTCTCTTCTTCCCCTGACTCCTTGTCTCTGTGAGGAGTCCTGCGGCCCGCTCTTTCTGCTCTGACATGTTGTTTGTGTTGCCAGGCTGGGTTGCTGGGCTGCGAGGCGGTGCTGTCCAGCATGGCCCTGATGCAAGCCAACAACATCCCAGGCCAGAAGAGGATGGTGTCCCCCTTGGGTCAAGGGCACAGGTCTAGTCCTGAGAGCCACCAAACCCACTCGCAGCACAGCCACAACCACCATGGACACCAGGTTCACCATGGACAACCCCACAACAGCCACATGGGCCATCCTTCAGCCGGGAGCTGTCCACCCCTGGTAAGCTAGAGAGAGAGAACTGGGCAGGGTCACTCAGAAAGTTAAATCTGTTATTTCTAACTCTGTTATTTTTTTGCTTTCCTGATGAAAGTGTAAGTTGTTAATAGACAGATGTTATTGCAGTGAAATTAAACTTAACTAAACTTAAAACTAAGGTGGAAAACGATAGCTCTAATTCTGTGGTGGGACCACCCCCCCTCTCTCTCTCTTTGTGATGTGCGCTTCAACGGTACTGTGTGAGCACATGTTGATTTAAAAAAAAACGATTTTATTGATTTAAAAATGATCAGACTCCGTCCATGGCAACAGTCTGTTATACAGAAATAGCAAACTGCAGAATGCCGTGATTGGCCAATCAGAATTAAGTATTCAACCAAGCCGTGTAATAAAAACCATTTATTCAGTGTTTATATACTGCATATGAATTCTAAAAGGGGTTAAAGTGTTACCCTGTACATGTGACTAAGTGTTTGCTGCTTGATTGCAAGCTAGCCTCCAGTGCAGTTCACCTAATACCATTCCTTCCCCCAAAAGCTGATTCGAAAAGACGGGGATTATCACTCATCAAGAATGATGGATGGAAAGGACATGCAGGCAAACCAGAATATGCAACCCAAGAAGAAACACAAAAAATCAGGGTCATCCAGCAAAGTTAAAGTGGAGGTAAGGATAGTTACAGCTACACTTGTAAGTATACATGCAAAAGTGCAAATATCAGCTGTTGATGTTCAGTTCGCGTTCATCTCATTTTGTTATTGTTGTTAGCATTCAATTCCACCAATGGATATGGACGACGACGACAGTTCCTTGAAAGTCCAGAAGAACTTCATCTGTGACCACTGCTATGGAGCTTTCCGGAGTAGCTACCACCTCAAGCGTCACATACTTACACATACAGGTGAGAACTCACAGCTCACGTCTTCACTTCAGTGTGACCATTCTCGCTCCTTTGCATTTAGTGGTTATATTATGGGAAACAGGCTGGTGTAACGAGTAGAGAGGCCACTATTCAGCCTGTGGACCTCAGTCAGCATCCACCCTTCTGAAGCTCCATCTGCTTGGATTAAACCACAACAACAAAAAACAAAGACTCAAACCTAACCTCACAACTAAATTGGGTGGCTACAATTGTTTAATGTATGGTATGCATGTTTTTAATTTGTTATAATGCCTTATATGTATTTCTACCTAACCTTACTCTTCTTCTTTTTGTGAATGTTGGTTCTGTGTTAGTCCATGTGACATAATTGTGCTGCTATTTTGGCCATACCTCTCAAAAAAGAGATTATAATTACTAATTAATTTTAAAAGTATCTTGCATCCAGTGAAATATGCTGTGAGTCTTGATATATTCTGCTAAATGGCCGGCCTGTGGTTGTTCACAGGAGAGAAGCCATTTGCTTGTGACGCATGTGATATGCGGTTCATTCAGCGTTACCACCTGGACAGACACAAGAGGGTGCACAGCGGAGAGAAGCCGTACCAGTGTGATCGCTGCAATCAGGTTAGTTCGCCGTTGTTTCAACATAGCGCATATGCTTTACATGTAGGGCTGGGCAATATTTCAATATTATATCGAGATCGTGATATGAGACTAGATATCGTCTTAGATTTTGAAGAATTTTAATATCGTTACATGGTAAGTTTAGTCTTTTCCTGGTTTCAAAGGCTGCATTACAGTAAAGTGGTGTCATTTTCTGAACTTACCAAACTGTTCTAGCTGTTCTATTATTTGCCTTTAACCACTTAGACATTATATCCACATTATGATGGTTATTTATTTAAAATCTAAATGTGGGAGATAAGTTGTGAAAACACCAATTGTCAACCTTACAATATCGTTGCAATATCAACATCGAGGTGTTTGGTCAAAAATACCGTGATATTTGATTTTCTCCATATCGCCCAGCCCTATTTACATGTACTTCAAGGTTTCTGCATATTATTCTGGATCTTACCGCATTCAACGAATCCATCTGTTTTAGCAGCGTCAGTAGCATTGTTCCGCTAACTTTGACTGAAACAAACGTCTTTCTTTGCCTCCAGAACTTCTCACGGACAGACAGGCTACTGAGACACCGACGGCTATGTACAGTTGGGATGAGCAAAGAGGAGAACCAGTACTCACAGGACACATCTGCCCATCCAGCTTCCTGGAGCCCCCTACAGCCTTCCAACAACCGTCTGACTGTCTGACCCACCGTTTTCCAGAGACCCTACAGACAGCAAACCGCAGTCTGCAGCTCAGAAACGTCTCGCGTTGGAGCTCAACAGTACTGTAACCAGAAAAACAGCCTAGCTTAAACACAACCAAACTTTACTTTGCTCTGGCCGGCTCTTTTACAGAGCTTGATAGTGGATTTTTGTAGTTTTTTTTAATCTACTGTTACATTCACTATACAGACAAAATGGGAAGGACTAATTCACGATTTTGGACAACAGGTCTTGCTATTATGGCAATAACTGAATGAAAACGCAAGTCTCTTTTTATCTGACAGGTTGCAGGTTCTTTTTTTTGTTGGTATTGCTGCCAGGGGATTGCAAGTATTTTTGACTGCATGGACTGTCAGTGTATCGTGCAGCACCTCTTAGGTATCCTGTTGACCTGCAATCAACCCCAGTGCTGCCCTCTACTACATATGGACTGTTCACTAAAGGACACACATACAGAACTGTGTAGCTTTTTAGTGTTAAGGTTTTGTCATTTTGTGTTCCTTATGCAACTAACGAAGTACCAGCTATTGCTTCTAAGTGACAGGTCACAGCAGACATGTGGTCTGTGCTGCCACCTATCCAGCACTCAAGGTGTTGTCTGCGTAATCTGAAATTAAATTTAATGTCATTTTTGATAACGCCAATCTAAACATGAAAGGGGCTTATTACATAGTAAACTGCAAACTGGTAGTTTTTCACTTCATGTGGTAGTTCACCTTTTTTCAAACACACAATCTAAATGGATCTAAAATAATTTTTTACTGCTATTCGTCCAGCTGTAAAACTGAATGACAGGGGACAGCGATGTGTACAAACGGGTGGAAAAACACTAAAAAATTAACTAGATGCTCCTGAAATGTAACATTTTCAACTAATCTTGGTATTAGTTAAGTTGTGTAGCGACTGTTTGCTCACATATTCACTGTTGTACCTTGTTTTAGAGGGGTTTTGTCCTGACTGTTTATAGGTTACTGTTGAAATACAGTAGAAGGCTGACAGGTTTTGTAGGAAGATTTTTGATGCTCTTGAACAAAGTTAGTGAGCTTTTTTGTTTATATAATAACTGGATGTAGGAACCACCTGTCTGTTGCAGTAATAGGTGCTTCTGTAATAACCCCCTCAATATAAATGAATTGTGTCTACTGTCTCTCTGTTCCTAGAAAACTGCTGTCATTCTTTTTTTCCCTGCTCAGCATTGATAGATTTTTCTGACTTTGAAAGATGTCCATCCGTTCAAAAGTATTTTCGTAAGTGAGGCTGGGTCAGCGTGTAATCTGAAATCCTGAGATACACCTGGAAGTTTGTGAGAGTGCATTAGCACACAATTGGATTAAAACTAGTCCTAGACCTGAAGTTATATTCACCTGAGGTACTGGGGAAAATGTGGTGCTGACTAGTCTAATTCAGTGCCCAGATGAATTCAAACAGTTTTCAGGTGAGAAGACTCATCCACAGATTTCAAGAGCTCGCCTCCATCTTGACCTGACTGAATGTGATCTGAACACAGTGCCATGTAATTTCATCTCCAGTTTAACCTTGATTATCTACAATGAAGATGATGAGCAGTGGACAGGGGAATATAAGGTCCACGTGTTTTTTTTGTACGACGATAACCTACATTATATTCTGTTAAGGCCTCTGTATAATGAAATCAGACTGTAAACACTGGACAGAAGATGTTAGCTCAATTGTAATGGATTGTATTGTAGACAGGTACTTCTATTGCTGTCAGACATTTAGATTATGTGAAAGGAGTTTGGGGCCCATCACCGACTTGTCTACTTTTTACGAAGTTAATATATATTTAAATTGTATTAGGGGTAGAAAATAGTATGTATGGGACCTACACTTCAAAAGAAAATCAAAGTATTTACAAAGTTATAATCCTTAGTCTGATCATTACTTATTACAGCTAAAAATTGAAAAAGTCATCCTTCAACTTGCTATTAGGAGTAAAGTAAAAGCTGCCACTCTTTCCCTTTTTAGAATAGCAGCTATGATTAGTCAGCATATTTTTTAATTTCTCTTTTGCATGTATTTGTTGGAGGATCTTGTATACATTTTGTTTTTGGTAAAGATATTTATATATATTTTTTTTTAAATCTGAGCCCCACCTTTTTTGTCTTTTCAGGGGTAAAGTGAAATTAATTTGGACTTGGTCAATCATACTGTAGTAAACGGAGTTTTAGGGCCCCAACTGTCTCAATAAAGCTGTTACACTTTTTAAACAAGTGCATGTCTTTCAAATTTTCTGCAACAGTGGTTCTAAAGTGATGTTTTTAAGGATTGAGATTTTCTATTTGTTTTCTAGATAGCAAAAGTGGATGTGAGGACATAAAATGAGAAATTTAATTAGTTGTCTTCAAATGGCACATTACTTACTGAATCCTCCAGTCTAGAAAGACTGCAAAACATTTCAGAAACATGTAATGCAACAACCTTGTCAGCAGACGGCATCCATCACTGTATGAGGGCCAGTGTTCAGTGCTCTGGATAAAAAAAGGGATTGACATGAATGAGATAAAAGCAGATAGTACTCCCTTTCTATAAAAGGTTAATAATCTGTTGTTTTAATAATCAATTGAATGGCACACAATGAGTCTTGGGAGGCAAGTTTGTAGAAAACACCTGGAGTGAGGTCAAGGCCCAAAGGGGAATCAAATCCTGTCTTCACATTCATTTGGCCAATTAATCATTGTATACTGTATGACATGAAGGCATTTACTATTCTGTTTCAGATAAGGCTGCGAAATTAGCCTGTTTTAATCTACTAACTACTTCTCAAAATAAATAGATTTTCAGAAATAATGACAACTGTCCTTGAACCAGAGCCCAGAGTCTTAAAACTGAGTAACTTTTTTCTGACCGTTGTTCAGCAAAACCAAACCTATTCAATTTACAATGACATGAAGCAAATCCTCACATTTAAGAAGCCTTCACATTTTTTGGTTGATAAGAAAATTAAAACAATTAACTAATACTGAAAATTGTTAGTGAATACTTTCTTTTCATCAGCATCAATTAATCAACAAGCATAAGTACACATTGCAATACAGTTTTAACACATCATACAAAGCCTTGTCTGCACCACAAGAGGGAGGTGTATCCTAAGCTACTGTCTCTTCACAACCTTCCTTGAGACAGTAAGGAAACTGATGGTATTTGCACTGTGCAAAGCCAAGTGCTTTGTAGTTTTCAGGGGCTTAAAGATAATCAATACACTTCTTTCATGAGCCAATCACTGATATCATGGCCTGGAGTTGGTTGGAAATAGATGACCCAGATCTGTTGTTGAATCCTAGTACTTGGAACTTGCAAAGAAATGTAACAAAAAAATCAGGTAAAAGTTGTTCAGATCAAAACACATTAGCACAACTTGCTAAAATTATACACAGCAGTCAGTCCTGTTTTAAGAAATATAATTAGTTAAAGATGTTGCTGGTAAGAAGTATAATTGTCAAACTGGGTAGTCAAACAGACATAACATCAGTCGTACATTAGGAAGTACAGATCATACCCTTTAGCACCTTCCTCTTTGCTATTGACCAGTTCCTTAATTAAAGCATTAAGATAGGCAGGATGAGATCAGCCTGAAGGCTGCTGGGAGTGTGCGCCTTCCCCCATGAGAGACATCCCCTCCCACTGTTGCCTGATTTACAGCACCCACAGGCCCCTGGCACTTAACAATGGACCTCCTTAAGTGAGATAGATAGGGAGGAGACCAGAGAGGGGGAGATAACACTCTTCATACACAAAGTGCTGAAATCATCTAGGTTTGAAATCATCTCTGCGAGACAGACTGTTCATGGAGTCAGTCCAGAGGTAAAGTGTAGGGGTGCCGCCTTGTGCTCAGTCTGGCTCACTCCATCAGGGAGGAGAGCTGTTTAAGAGTGATAGCCAATTCTCTACATGCTCACCTCTCCTGTCAGAGGGACAAAAAAAATAGGTCCTCCAAACAGAAACTTTCCCAAGAACCAGTAAATCTCAGTTGACTGTGCATACTGTGCTCTGTAAACATGTGGATGGTTCAAAGGTTTACAAAAACAAGCACTTAGCAGCAGAAATGTTCTGTCTCCTACAAATGTTTGGATGCCCCCTGATCAAATACATCACAGGCTCACGGCGAATGATTGAAACCCTCCCAACAATGGCTCCTGCTATCTCCCTCTCCCCGAGGTGTGGGAGAGCCTTTTCATCTCAGGCTTTGATTAATAAAGGAATCACTGGTTGGTTGAAAGCAGCGATCTGCCCCCCACCACCCCCACCCCCGAACATCCATCATGCCTGTGACAGCCCACCTCTCTGTGTTAATTAGTGGTAATATTTAAGCTGTCTGAGGTGCTCAATGGCCATCAGCGTGGTGGTGCTGCTCATCATTAAAATTTCAATTCCTCTGTCCGGGTTACTCCCATTTTCCTGGACACCTCAGTGAACACCTCCTCAAACATTTACACAGAGGAACAGGTCGAGTGTTCACTGCAAGTGGCAATCAAGACCTGACAATAAATGAGAACACAACAGCTGTTTTTCTCTCAATGAAATGTAAAGCAGAAATGTAACTGTATATGAAATTAAATGAACTGTGAACATAACTCTATTGGGGGCACTCACGCATGCATTTTAATATTAACCTAAGTGTGTTAGCATAAATGTAAAAACATCAATTTGACTTATCACACTTGCTCAATAATAACTATTTGATATTATATGAAAGAATTTGCCATAAATCTAAAGTTCTCGTCAAACAATGAGCAGTGAAAGTGTGAATGCATTACTTATTAATGATTACCAAATATTGTAATATTCTCTTATACTAGGGGCTATTATTCAGAAATAAATTATGTATGTAGCTGAATTCTGGTCTGCCTTATAACCAAAAGGCATCCTGCACCAGTATGAGAACTTTAGTAATCTAGAATTAAAGAAAGCTGGGTTAAGTGAAGGGCGTTTTAGTGGCAGCCATTTCCCCCTAATCTGAGCTGGACAAAATGGCCTCCAAAGTGGATACAAAGTTGGTGTCTACACAGTGTCCATAGTGCCATAGTAGTACTGTTAGCGTTAACAAAATCTAGTAAATGTATGGAAATTACCAACTGGATGCCTGCCAGCCACCTGCTTAACAAAACGTCTCCGACGGGGAATGTTCTGTCATATCATGCTTCAAACTGTCCCATATTCAGATGTCTGCCACTACTTTTCTAATTAGTGTAACTCAACAAGATTAATTAGCTTCTGCATATCATTCCCAGTACTACAAATGGTATCACAGAGAGGAGGAGAAGCGAAAGCCATCAGCCATGTGACTGGTAACAAGGGAAAAGTAAAGTTTGGCCTACTTGCGTGTTTTGATACATTTAAATCATGAATATTCATACATGAAAATTAATCTTCAGTCAAGTCAGAACTTGCAACCTGAACCTTCAAAATATTTTTTTGCAATCTGGCTCAATCATACGGAGCGAAGCCTGAGGGATTTGAGAGAGAAGAGAAACTGGTTAGGGGGAACAGCGAAGCAGAGGTTCGAAAAAAGGCTTAAAGCTTTTTAACCTGTGACCAATGGCGCCTCTGACATGTCACAGTAGGAAAAGTACAGGTGTAAATAATAAATGAATGATGGCTTCAGGGTGTGCACTTGCACTCACTGGCCACTTTATTAGGTACACTTTGCTAGTACTGGTTTGGACCCCCTTTTGCCTTCAGAACTGCCTTAATTCTTAGTGGCATAGATTCAAAAAGGTGCTGGAACCATTCCTCTGAGATTTTGGTCCATATTGACGCGATAGCATCACACAGTTGCTGCAGATTTGTCGGCTGCACATCCATGATGCGAATCTCCTGTTTCACGACATCCCAAAGGTGCCCTACTGGATTGAGATCTGGTGACTGTGGAGGCATTTGAGTACAATTAACTCATTGTCATGTTCAAGGAACCAGTTTAAGATGATTTGAGCTTTGTGACATGACGTGTAATCGGACTGGAAGTAGCCATTAGAAGATAGGTACGCTGTGGTCATAGAGGGATGGACTTGGTCAGCAACAATACTAGGTAGTCTGTGGCGTTTAAACAATGCTCAGTTAGTACTAAGGGGCCCAAAGTGTGCCAAGATAATACTCCCCACACCATTACACCACCACCAGCCTGAACTGTTGATACAAGGCAGGTTGGATCCATACTTTCATGTTGTTTATGCCAAATTCTGACTCTACCCTTTGAATGTTGCAGCAGATGTTTTTCTAATCTTCCATTGTCCAATGTTGGAGAGCCCGTGCCAATTCTAGCCTTAGTTTCCTGCCACTCACTGGATATTTTCTCTTTTTTGGACCATTCTCTGTAAACCTAGAGATGGTTGGGTGTGAAAATCCCAGTAGATCAGCAGTTTCTGAAATACTCAAATCTTCTAATGTACTGGACTGCCAGTCCTCAATTCAAACCATCACTTAATCTTCTGCCTCAATTTAAATTTTTTTTAGTAATAGCGCTCACAAAGAGACAGGATGGACACCATGCCGACTGTGTAAAAATCCCTTTCCAATAGAGGTGTCTTTAGCCTCGACAGATACAGTTGAGGCCAAAATTATTAGCCCCCCTTATGAAATTAGACAAAACTCTTGATTTCTCCATGGAAATGATCATTAACAACACGTGTTTATAGTGTATTTGTTTCCAAAATAAAGACAAAATGTCCACTAAGTTTGATTAGGATATTTTATTGATATAGTGACACAAGAAACAAGAAAGGGCAAAAATGAGACGTCCAAAATTATTAGCCCCCTGGCCATTAATAGTCAATAGTGTACCCTTTCTGAGCCACAACTGACAACAACCTCTTAGAGTAGTTCTTTACTAGGTTGGCACAGGTCTCCTGAGGGATTTTTGCGTGGTTTCCGAGCATGGACAATCACTTTGAGCACCCGCCACAGATTCTCAATAGGATTGAGGTCTGGGCTCTGTGCGGGCCACTTCAGGACCTTGGTTTTGGTATCCTTCAGGAACTGTCGGACCAATTTCGATGTATGCTTTGGGTCATTGTCTTGTTGGAAGACCCAGCGATGACCTAAGGCTAGACTACGAGCAGATTTCTGCATATTATCCCTCAAAATTTCAACATAATTTTCTTCTTTCATGATGCCATGCACCCAAACAAGGCTCCCTGTGCCTGAGGCTGCAAAACAGCCCCACAGCATGATGCTCCCACCACCATGTTTAACTGTGGGAACTGTGTTCTTAGGGTTGCAGGCCTGTCCCTTTCTTTGCCAAACATAAGCAACATCCATGTGCCCAAACAGTTCCAGTTTAGTCTCATCAGACCAAAGCACAGACTTCCAAAACTCATCTTTACCTTTCAAATGTTCACGGGCAAACCTCAGTCTGGCTGTGATGTGCCGCTCTTTGAGTAAAGGGGTTCTTCTGGGATGATGGCCCTGAAGCCCACCACGATGAAGAGCCCTCACAACTGTGTTCCTTGAAACATCAGCTCCAGAAGAGGCCAGGTCAGCAACAATCATCTTGGCAGATGTCCAGGGCATCTTGCTGACATTTCTGACTATTTTCCTCTCCAGAGTTCTTGAAATCTTGCGCTTACGACCACGCTCAGGTTTGTTTCTTACAGAATTTGTCTCCTTGTACTTGGTAATGAGGCAACGTACAGCGGTTCCAGACACTGTGAAACGCTTGGAAATGGCAGTATAGCCTTCCCCTTTATCATAAGCCTCCACTATCTTCTTTCTGAACTCAAGACTGATTTCCTTTGTCTTTGGCATGGTGAGTAAAAGTAGTCCCTCTAAATAATGTGTTCAAGTGCCCTGTTCGCTGATTGAATGCTCAGGTGTTGTTAGGAAGCCAATTGGCTGCACAGGTGTGGTTTGAAAGCTGATTGGTTAAAAAGCAAAAATTCACATGGGCTAATATTTTTGACCACCCCATTTTGCACTATATTTGACATAAAGCAAGCCTAAACATGTATTTTATATTCCAAAATGTACCAAAAGCTACTAAATAGCACTGGTGAATGTTTGATTATATCAGGTTTTATCAATGCTACAAACATTGGGAAGATCTTTAGGAAAATGTTCCATAATTTCTGGGGGGCTAATCATTTTGGCCTCAACTGTACATTAACATGCCTTGGCCTTACGCCTCCCTATTAATCTACAGCTTGTTGGTACACATTTGGACTGAGCTGCTTCTTCAACCAACCATCCACAACAAGAGTCCATATTTGGACTTCGGAGGTGCTGGATGCTCACTACACTGTGGAAAGACATTTATCTGGGAAGCTACAACCTTTATGTTTCACATACTAGAAACACACTTAAAAAAATATCAGGAGAGATGAAAATAAAACCACACATTTCTTCTCTAGTATAAATTTATCAGAATAGCCATTTTTCATTAATTCAAAACTGCAGATTTGGTAAAAAAAAAAAAATGCTAACGATGCCGGTGGAAAAATAGTTACAATTATATATTAAAACCATATTACAAACAGCAGAGCAACAATGACAAAGGTTTACAGCTAGAGCATGACTCTACAGAAAATACCTCAGTGAAATGGTTAAGTCTATACAAGTATATTTGTCTCAACCTCTTCAAACACACCGACAAACTATCCATCATGCCTCTGAGTTCAGAGGGATCATGTCTCTTAAAGATGTAAAACCTGTTTTCTCTCTCTTACATGGCACATTGTCAGAGGGCAGGTGTGTCACCCCAACTTATCAAGTTCATGAGAAGGTCTCTGATGAAATTATGCAATCCCACTTGACAAGGCAAGTCCAGGGCTTTCCTCTGTCTCTTTATTTTCGACAATTTTCCACTTGAGCAGACGACCTTAAGTGTGAAGTGAAAGAGTAAAGAGAGGGATTTGATATCCAAGGGAAACGGAGCATGAATTCACTTGGGGTTGATAGACAGGGCAGGGGCAGCCATGCTTTTTACCCTTAGAGATTTCCATGGGTCAAGGCTGTTACAGGCCTGCACGCTCTTGCTCTTCTTGATCTTGTCAGGGTAAACTGTCAGGCTGACGAAGAGATAGGCTGCAGATAGATGATGGTGTTGCACGAACGCTGGGGCTGCAGTGAGCAGATACAGTAGTCAGACACCAAAGTAACTTTGGCAGTTTGCTGCTGTTGATCAGCTATGAGATATATGTGTGATTTACTCAGTCACTTAGGATCTTCTGACCCCAAAGTCAAGCAAAAACCTGCTGAACATTAGAGATGTGGAATGTGAGAAGAGAAGAAGACAAATGCACATTCCCATACAGGTAGAAAAACCTCAAATCAGAGGCAAAATGTAACTGGATGCACGCAGACGTGCACAAAGATTGCAGCACAACTGGATTTCTCTCTTTGGCATTAGCAGAATATTTTGTGAACTATTTAAAACATTTTGAACAGACACCTAGCATTTTATCCTATCACACATTTCTGTTTTTCCTCTTTGCTCACAAGGTCTCTTCTCCTCTCATGACGTCAGGACTATTATACTCAAGCGCCACCTCCCTTCAGGGCTAAGATTTTACGATTGCAACCTGACACCATTTCTGTGTCCTATAAGCGACAGAGCTGTAACTCACTTCAAAGGCAGGAGACATCAAATCACAGTGCACCCATAAATTAACCTGTCAAGTCTTGGCCAATGAGAAGGCAGCATTAAATCTCTGCTGTCACGCTAGCGGCCAATGGAAAGACGATGGCAGTAAATCTGTCAGGGCTGCGTCTGTTAACGGTGTTGTGGTGTGGTTGGGGAATCCACGGGGAGGGAGGGGAGAAAGTAAGAAAGAGTAGATGACAGAGGGAGGAGGGAACAAACGGAGGCTTCAGAGCTATGCAACAGAAAATGCTTTTCTTAACATTCTTTGGTCCTGCCACAAAACTACATACACACATGCTGTAGTAAAACAGTGGCTTGCGGAGGATTTTTTTTACGAGCAAAACAAGACTAAACAAGGCCAGAAAAAAGAGAAACAGACAATATGTTTCCCTGATGGTAGCAGTGGGAGTTGAATAACACCAGCAGAAACACTCATAAAGCTTTACGGCCAGCATGGCTATGTCTGATGTTAACTGTATACAGTGAAAATGACGGATGACCCTCCTTTAGTGCTTTGCATCATTGCGAGACGAAAGCTTAGTGTTGACTGTTTGATAACAGCAGTAACCCAGTAACCTCTGACTGTCATCATGACAGCGGCAGGCGCCCGGCTACACACTAACCTCTGGATTACAGGCAGAGTCCAGTCGAGCCCATCCACGAACCAGATGTGCCCCAGTTGTGCAGCTTCAGAGGATGATGGAGTTGCCCCTGCAGCACAGCAAACCTGCAGCAGCAACTACGCTTGAGGATTTTCTTTTGCCATCTCACCACGGAGAAACACAATCAGTAGCTTACCACCTTTGACCAGAGAGTATTTTCACATCTAGAGTGCTTCTACTATCAGTCTTCTAAAGCATGCTTTCATTAAAGAGTAATGCACTGCACTGGCACAAGAGAACTGTGGGGAAAACAGCAGAGGGAAAACACATCAGGTAGAATACTTCCTCTATTAACAATGCCCTTGGGGGTGTACTTTCATTATCCTATCAAAGTTGAACATTTTCATGTAATAAATCTTAAGGTATCATAAAATAACTGCTATGTTACTCCAAACCAAAGAAAAAAGCTTTTCCTTAACAAAGCCCACAATCTTTTCACCAACCTCTAACGACAGACAATAAACCAGCCACATTTGTGGTGACATTTTTATCTTACATCAACAACAAAAAAATTAAACATTAGCATCAGAATTTACAGTCATCTTATGTCATTACTATGAATACTTTTTTTTTTCTTCAGAAAACATAAAAAGCATGTTGAGTTATGGCAAAGGCAGGAAAGAGTGCAACGGTGGAGGTGTTGTTTTTGGCTGGCTTTTCCTGGAGTGGCCATGATTCTCTGTTCTATGGAAATCCATAAACAGACCCACAGGGGGCAACTGGGTCCATAAACCACGTCAGGCTGCCGAGATGCTGCTGAGGCAAAGGGAGCAGGCCTGGGCCCATACCACTTGCTTTCTGCATTCTCACACACACACAACCCATGCACTTTGAGCAGCTTTTAATGACCTAAAATCGAAATGCTATGTAACGTCTACAATGATTCTGCAGATATGATGGTGGCTAGGTTTATTTTGAAAACTGAATAAATGCAGCTCAACAATGGATGGGCTGATTTCCAATTTAGGTCGTTTTTCCAGACATTATGTTAAATTCATTATGTTAAGTCTTAAGCATTATCTACTGAAAATGAAATGTGAAAGCAGTAGAGCTAAAATGGCCTTGTTAATTTTAATACACTGGGTCATAAAACATTATGTGGGTCTTGGCCTTTGTCCTGCTCAGACAATATAATGACACTTCCTTTAATATGTTTACTGTGTTGCATCCAACATGCTGTCATCGGTTTCCCCAGTGTTGTTTCTCTTCAGCAGTGCAAGCCATTGGATGGGTGCTCAGGCCCATTGACTATGACATAAAGACTCTGTAAGCTTACAGATGATGATAATTTATTGACTAATTCACACAGTCCACTCACACACATACACACAAGAGAAAGAGAGTGACTCTTTGACTGTATGCATCGATCAATTACAAGGCTCTAGCCCACACGTCTCTGACAATTTTACTGCATGTTATGTACAGCATGTCAAGCAATGGCGTTTCAAACTGTTATACTCATGCCTGTATAATTAATATAAATTACCTTGCTGTTTTTTTATGATGGTGCAACTGTAATTAGCAGATGAAAACAAGTCACTGCGCCCCTGATGGTGCTACAGGGCTATCTAGATTAAAAGTGAGGGTCTGGACAGGCGCCTTGGGTGGGATCTGTTTTAACCCTCTCTCTTTCCCGCAGTGCCCTCACTGGGATCTCATCTAATCACATTAACTGCTGTCTACTTCTGCTAACCTTGTCCTCTTTAACCTTCATGTTTCCCCTCCCTTACTGAAACCACATACTGAGACAGAAGTTGTCGTCATTATACCAGAAAACTGGTGCGATAACAGTAAACTGGTGTGATAATGGAGTCCATTTATAATGATTACCTTTCTCATTCCTACTGCTCTTTCTCCAGTAAAACGGTTAGAAAGTAGCATCAACAATGGCCTCCATTCATGCTATCTATGCAGCCATAAAGAGCCACAGATTCAAGGGCTGAATCAAACTGGAGCAAAGCCAAGACAATAGGTCCACAGGTCAGAGCCCATAACAGTTTCATTGACTACACTCCTCTCCTTTATGTGAAAACATCAACCCACATGCATGCTTCCACACATATACGTTCTGTTGCCCTGTTGTGTATCAGCTGTTGTCTGCCAGCAGTTAACTGTGATTGATACACAACATGCAGATAGCTATTTATTAGTTAGGCCCAGAATAACTAAAATTTAATTTGACTCCACAAACCCTACAGTATGTGCACATTAAATTGCATTACATTTCTGCTGTTTTCTGTCCAACATTTCTGTGATTGAGAAAAGCAGCGCCCATCAAATTTCACTGAGGGTGCAATAAAGGCAAGATTTAACTGATTGTTTGCCAGTGAAAGGTGTGACTTTTAACGTTCGGCAAACAGAGGTGAAATGCTGTAATTTACATTCTGACATTACCACTTTATGGCCCTTTCCACAAACTGCTCCTGACCATATACATCTCTACATCAAGAACATTCACTTCATCTGCTTCTAACTTTGACGTCTAGGCCAAATGCCTCATAGATATAGATACGAGAAAGAAATTGAAAAAAGGCAAACTTGTTTTTATGCCAGTTTGTGAAAAGGCAACAAACGGTAGCTTAATTACCTTTGACTCAGGCCAACAGACATGTCACAGCATGCCAAGTACAGTAGGAGGTGGTGTCTGATAGTACAGACAAGGAGGGAGGGGACACATCTGTAACAATACCAGCTACCTAAGGTAGTTCAAATTAGGCATGGTTGGATTGGATTGTTCCACAGCCAACACAAATCTCTTCTAGCAAGAAATATCTTCAACGAATCATCATGAGAACATGTGTTTATCTAGCTGGAAGAATGCAGATAGATTAATTATCATCCTATATCAGGTACCAACATGATGTAGTGCGCTTTCTCACATCCATTTCTCTCTCTCTCGCTCGTGTATCCTTCATTTGCATTACAATGAGACGAGGTTAGTGTGTGAAGCTGGGGGTGCATACATTGAGGCACACAATTCATGCTGCACACAGTGGCTCTCTACAGAGCAGAAATGAATCAAGTATGACTCCATAAAACGTATCTCCATGTCACAGCAACAGTACAGTGTAAGCTCCTAATCAAAGCGGCATAGCCCCTCTTTACCTTCTTGTCTACAGTATTTATGTACCTCAGCCTCGCACTTCGCTGCAGATGCCAGGAGATGGAGCCCTTGCTTTAGTGTCTCTGGCTCTAGCTGAAGTCTTGAAGAACAAAGAGCACACAGCATGGCAGCTCTGAAATAAGGAAACACTATCTCTTACAAGCCCGCTACATTAGCAGACATAAAAAGTATGACAAATCATATTACTACTAAGAAAGCTAGTTTACAGATCACAACAATTACACATTCCTACATATAGACGTATCACAGCAGTTCACAGACCAGTGTCAACAAACATTTATTATAAGTATCTGATGAATGGAAGATTCCCGGACAAAATATATGCAAAACATAACCTCTGTGATCAGTGGTATGACTACACTACTAGTTGTACACTTTATCACAATATTCATGCAAATGAAATGATATAGTGGCTCAATACTTTGTACAGTAAGACAGGGGGCTATCAAACAGGATAAAATTCTTGTTCAAGGAGACAGTTGGAATGTTGCCACAGGCTATGATCAATGTTTTATAGACAGGTACGCTGGTTTAATAAACACCGAGATGCTGTAATGAAAAATCAAACAAAACAGGCCAGTATTCGTACTGGAATGTATACCATATATTATGCTCGTGTTGATTATGTCACATATGAAAGCCTAAAGGAAAAAGAATTAAAACAAATTGGGGAGTGAAACTTTGTCGAGCAGTAGTCCTTGGGAGTGTCGACTGGATCAGCCAGTTGTACTCCTCACAGCTTTGATTGAAGGAGTGGAAATCAGAGGAAAAGGAGTATGCAGATCAGTGCCACAAAGACTTTACTGGACAGTGGCTCACTGGTAGACTGGTGCACGGGTGACTATCGTAGAAGTGACCACTTGATCTGTTCTTTGGCAGACTGAAGAACCTGTGGAGGAAAACTAGGTTTTGACCAAGCAGATCACTTCAACAACAAAACTGTACTGGCCAGTATAAGAATGGCAACAGAAAGAGATAAAGTATCAAATAAAACAAAATGAAAAAACGAGTGGTATCTTGTTGAGGAGGTTAAAGGGAAGAAGGGTTTAAAAAAAAAAGAAGAAAAAAAAAAAAGAAAAAAGTACATATAGAAGGTGAACAAGTTATGTAAATGAAGAGAAATATGCAAGCTCCAATTAATCATCTTAATTCATTGCATGAAAGCCGAATCATAACCATAAAGTATAGGGATTGGGTGTCGCCATTAATCATGGCCAGAGGAGGGATGGCTATAGCCAGTCTGAGGCCTCTTAAATGACAACATTAATCAAGAGAAGCTCACACACACAGGCAGACTTGTGTTCGAACTACAATACAGGAACCACTGTTAGCTACCAACACCGTACACTGAATAATTAGTAATCATGTACACCGTCATGCACAGAAGTGCAATATTTGACAAGCTAGAGGCGTGTGACAAAGTAGGAGTAGGGGAGAATGATGCTATAACAATGCCCTTGTATTCATTAATTCTAAAGTAATGAGCTTTAACAGTCAATAAACTAATGGAGCTTTTAAACTTTATAGCAGAGAGAAGAGCAAGGAATGTTTTTCTCACCTGGGTGACTGTTTGCTCTGTCAAAGGCACATCATCCCCCTGCAGGAACAATTATGTTATGTTTACATCCGACACAACGAACATCAAACTGCGTTGAATATTTCTGAGAGGAGAGGAGCTTACTCTGAGAGCTACACGGTGCACAACTTGTTGTGGGTCACTCTCCAGGATCACCCTGCAGGAGGCAGCAGAGACAAACCAACATATAGTAATCCCAGAGAAAAAAAAAACCCCCGCTGTCCTAACACTGTAGTCTTTTTAACAAGACTTGGCATCAATAGTTTCAAGCCTCTCAATTCGTACATACCCTCCATCTACAATTTCATCCACAGCCAGGAAGAGTCCCTCCATATTCTCCAACAAAGCTCTTCTCTCAACATTCTTTCTACAGAGTAACAAAAAAGCATACATGTCAAGCTTAACTTTCTAGACATCAGATAGACTGTACAAAAAAGTTGAAGTTGTAGAATAATTAACAGCTGCCAAAACGTACCTCAACATCTGACTGAGCGAATCAAAAAGGCAGTTTAGAACAGCCATAAGCATAAGCTGTTGAGAATAGAAGAACATATTAGATTATCATTGTATTATTGTCTAATGAGCCCACATTGTTTTTTCTATCACCTGGGGGAAAAAAAACATTCAGCAAATAACATAAATAACGTGTGTAATCACTTGTTCTGGTTTTCACATATTTTCTTTGGACCTTAAGGTACATCATTTCTTATATTTTCTACCGTAGCCAAATTTATCCATCAGATATCCATCTGTGCAGGCTCTCAACTATCGTGGTTATAAATAAAAGACACATCGAGTATAAATAACACCCTATTTTATAATGGATGAAATTAATTCTAATTACAAGCATTATTTTTTGGTAAAATATTTTTTTATATAATCATAAAAGCCAAATATAGACAGATTAGTTCAACATGCACTGTATGCCACAACACTGGTATCCCAAATAATCTGAGCCGTGAGGAGACACTTGAATAGCTCTAAAGAGAATACATTTGCCAGTTAAAACAAAGGGCAAACATCTCTGATCAATATAAACAAGGTCATTATCTTGTTGAGATTTTTTTTTTTAATGAAAGTAAAAATCTGTATGATGGGTCCATTATTTATTTTTAAACTGAACATGAATCTGTTGTCTACAATAATGTCATGCTGAATCGAAGAAAAAAAACACAAACAAAAAATAAAAAAACACCACCGCCACAAGTGACATGTAGAAATACCAAGTAACGGCACTTCAACTATCACTTAAGAGAGAAGACACACCAGCCCGATAATCGGGCGTCGGGCCGTCTGGCGAGGTCCATGACTCGAGTCTGTTCTGTGTGTCCCGTGCCGTCGGCCTTCATTTGGGCCAACCCGACATGTTCAGTCGGAGACAGGGCAGTCGGGACTCACCCGGAAATGGGGAGCGGATGAGCCGCTCAAAATCTGACGAAAATCTTTTAAACTGACCTTTGTCAATCTGAAATGAAGACAGATTCAGCAACTGCATGGCCTATTTCTCGCTTAAAATGTTTTCAGAAACACGTTTCGGTGAACTATTTTAGTACAATATGAGATCGTATTCTGAACAAGCCGCCATGACAGTCTGGCTGTGAATTTCTGGAGAAAAAAGAACCACGTGACGCGTTCGTCCAATCAGCTGCCGGTTTTCATTTTCTATTAATGGAAACAATACAGAGCAGCGCCGCCTGCTGCTATGGAGACGTATTACGTTTCGCGCACGCGCAGAGCGTACGCTCAAGTCGGCGTCGCCTCAGTGTGTTCTGAGGCATTTTTTGGACCTCGGGACCCGACTGATCAGTCCGACTGGCTTTTCTGCCAACGGTCGGCCGTCTGGTTGGTGTGTCAGGGCCCTAAGACAGCAGGCCAAACTATTCATTTGAAACGAAACTGCAGTTGGTGAAAAGTTAAAAAATATTAAAGGACTGGGAAATGTAAACTACAGAATGGGCTGTGTAAAATGACATTAAGACTCATTAAAAGAGTGTGCGCAATTGTTTCAGGATATTGTATTACACTGCAGAAACTACCAATTCACAAATTACTGTTTGATCTCCTACAGTTCAAAACATTACCCCAGTTGTAAGAGAAAGGATGGGATTAAAACTTTTGGTAGACCTGGTAGTTTGTGTGACTTTGCTCATAAATTGCTCAATAGTTGGGTTACACCTTTTACTTAAGAATGGTTCATTATAAAATCCTAAAATTAGGCTTACCTCATTTTCATGGGAACTTCCAATCACATAAAAGAAGAGGTCTATGTTGCTCTTGTAGACAACAGTAAGGCCTTCGAGTAATGCTATCTCACCTAAGTACACACAAAAAGCAACCATGCATGTTATAAGACATGTACTGAGGCAGGAAAGTGAGTCTTTAATGTAGTAAACACATCTTACTGTCCGTCCTGTGTGTTTTGTTGAATATGTTCTTCTCAAATGCCTTCTGCTCCTTGACTGTCGGGTACGTATCATCATAATACTGTAGATGGATTTAAAGTGAAGACGTTATTTATATGTTGATATATATCAATCTATAACCCAAAAACACTAACTAGTTTGAATTTTGATTAAAAAGGGTAAGGCTGGCGATATTTACAATAGTTTCTTATTGTCAATAAATTCAATAAAAAGACCAAAACCAACAGTGCATTAGTCAATCTCTCAATACTTTCCAACTTCCCCCGTTGTTCTGACACTCTCATTCTGTTCTGAGCTCATTCGTTCTTACTGAACAAGTAAATATATATACATTTTTTCAAAAAAAAGATGTGAAATAGTTTCCTAAAACAGAGCACTGTTGCTGTTGCCCTAGTATTTACAGCATCGGTACAGTGTATGTGGAATTGACTCAAAATGTAGTAGTCATTTGCTCAGGCTATGTTTACCATGTCAGATGCAGATAGAAACAAACCTTTCACCATATAAGACATAATCAATTAGTTTGCCAAATAAATCCATTCATTTGTAAAATAGATACGGTGTGAAATGTGCCATGTTGTGAGTTAGCTAGCTAGCAAGTTAACTAATAGGGAAAGGTACTTTGAAAATTTGAGCCGCCAACAACACATTTGTAAGAAAAAAAAATGTTTTATAATAAAAAAAATGCATAGAAATAGATTAATTAAAAATTCTCAATTAGCATGCTCAATCAAGCTACATCCCACATGGTAACATCTCGCTAGCAAAATCTAGCAGAAGGTGTTAAAGCCTCTGAACACCCACACAGGTGATTTCAGTTATTGTGGCTGATTAGACCTCTGCTCTGGTTGAAATGGCCAGGAGTTCAGATGGAAATGTATTAGGTCACAAATCTTTTCTACCAATAAGAATGATAAAGCCGTCATTTGTCCCACCCTAACAGGTGCAACAAAGCTAATGAGACTCAGGAAGATGTCAATCAATCAGTCTATACACACCCACACAGTCCTGGGAAGAGGTCTAATCAGCCACATTCACTGAAAACACCTGTGTGGGTCTTCAGGGCCTTCAACAAGTTATAATCTGTGTACTTTGAATGTTTGAACTTTCAATAATTGCCTTCAGAATAAATAAAGTATCTTTGCTTTAGGCTATTATCTACTGGTTAACTGACATATCACAAAAATTATATATAATTATATAACCATTATACACTACCATTCAAAAGTTTGGGGTCACTTAGAAATTTCCATTCCACTCCATTATAGAATTACAGAATACCAGCTGATCTGAGTGGGTGGCCGATCTTTAATGTAATATCTACATTCCCCAGTATCAGCAACCATTCATCCAATGTTCCAAAGGCACATTCTGTTTACTAATCTGATATAATTTTAAAAGGCTAACTGAGAAAACATTGGAGAAACCTTTTGCAATTATGTAAGCACATAACGTAATCTGAAAACTGCTGCCTTGGTTAAAAAAACAATGCAACTGATCTCAGCTGGTATTCTGTCTGTAATGGAAATGTCTAAGTGACTCCAAGCTTTTGACCGATAGTGTATATATTCCTGAAAGCATGTAGTTCTTTGGCTCAGACAGTGCAGTAATGTAGGCTGCACATGTGATGGGAGAATGCAGAGGGTTGTAATTTTACAGAATTCCTATTGAATGGGATGCTGGCAAATAGGGCTGCAAGATATATGGAAAATATGCGATAACATTGTTGAATATCACGTTAACGAAATTACTTTAAATAAATAAAACGTATTTTAAAATGTACTCAGTTTTGCCTTTGTGCTGCTTTTAGTCAACTGCTAAAATAAAACAAATTGCTTGTCGAATTAAATAAATTGAAAGGAAGTTATTTCCAACATTATTTTACTGAACACTGAACTGAACACAAAAGGCACCAGTGTAACTATCATTTAGAATGATAGTTACATTTTAAAGTGCAGTTTTCTACTGATACTCTTTCAACTCACTACAATATGTATAGTGTCTTTTGCGATGTGTTTTTTGTGTAAGTTGATATCGTGGTGACATTAAAAAAACGATTTATTGCGCAGCCCTACTGGGAAATTATCTGATTTGAAAAATGTCCGACCTTTTGCAACCCTAGTTACAAGGTTCATTTATTTGTCAAGAGACGTTCAAGACGTTCAGCCAATGCATAAGAAAAGTTTAACTAATGAGGATAGTTTTGTTGTAATTGTCTTTATCATACCTTGGCATAAAGCCTGTCTCCATCGTTGTCCAGAATCAGAACTGCTTTGACAGTGTACAAGGACGGTTCCTGTTAAGAAAGGAGACATAAGCACTGACTCAATTTACGCAAGTATCATTAATCAGTAACTTAGATTATCAAACATATTTTGAAGTCAACAATCAAAAAAATGAACTGGTAACGTCAAAATCCGATGCGCCAACAAGGGATGAATGAAACAATGAAACAAACTTAATCCGGTCAGAGTCACCAATGTGATACAAATAGAAATGTCTGCTTATTCGCGAATTCAAAAGGAAGACATGACACTTCCACATCACCAACAAACACATACACACACGAAGCTAATTTCTCTGAGGCTATCGGGTTAGCCAACACAGGCAACCCGTTTACTTTAGTTAGCTCCCTGTCGAGTTAACGCTAACTTCATAGCTAAATTACCATATTTCGCTACGTTTCGAGAAACAACATATCATTGTGTGAAATAGTTATAATTGACAGCTTGAATGACACGTATACCGTATCAAATGAATACATGCGCTAACATTACCAGTATGGGAGAATCCATCTTTTTCCTTGTTAGCAACTAGCTAGCAGGGTAGCAGCAAGCTACGTAACACGTACAGTAAATTAGGCTCTTTCCTATTGGTTGACGCAGGGCCCTGCGTAATGCGTACAGGGCAAAGAGCAGTTCACCACAGGGCGCGGAGCCAGGAAAAAAAACACATTTCATTAATACCGAAAGTGAACGGATATGCCTAATTATAAAGTACATATAGACTCACCAGCATCTGTAACACTTTTGTCCCTTCAGTGGGGAAAGTTGCATCATGATAATGGCCCTCAGGTAAAGTCAAACATTGTTCTCCATGAAACTTATTTCTGTGTTATTCTGTCCTCTGCTAACATTACAACTATCCCAAACCCTGTTCCTTTTATCATTAAAATTAAACATAAAGTGAATCTGTTCTGTAATTCCCAGATGTAATCTAATTCCCTGGTGATGGTGTCGGGGACTCTTTTCTACATATTCTTATGAACTAGAGTCTACCATTGAGGGTAATGTCAGTGTTCACATATCTATGGGTAGCCTACTATAGGGAAACCAAATTATTATTATAAACCATTATACATTTGGTGACTGAAGGCAGTTGCTTTTTTTTTAGGACTGCATGGTAACATAAAAAAAAGGAAAAAAAACATTCACATAGGCCTACCAGCTGTTTTAGCTTGCTGGTACTCAACTCATCAACATCTTTTTTCAGGATCCTCCTACATGTAACCAACTCCAATTATCTTAGTTCCCACTTCTGGGAAGCATCTGGGAACCCAGGCTGATGGGGATTTCCCTGTATCTCACTCCATAAATGACATCACTGGCCTTACTGTAAGATATTTTTTGGGCTTGAGTTTTAAATAATACTGGAATTTGTGCAGTGAAAGCAAGTGCTGTACAGCTATTATTTAACTGCAAAAAGTGTATGTTGAAAAGAGACAAACTATTTTGACATGCATTCAAAACACCCCTGCGGGCAAACCATGAAATGTTGCAATACTGCACTATGTTTACACAATTCAGCCACTAAGATTTCAAAATTACCCCGACTGCAGAGGAAACAGTAGGCTATGCCGCCTTGAACATAGCTCAAACTTATAGGTTAAAATATGCTCAGATGTCATGCTGTCTCATGTTAGAAGTCAAACACATTCATTTACATGTATTTGAAAACCATCACAGTGATGATGATGATGATGGCAGAGTTGGTGATGGTGATGAATAAAAATTGAACGGTGAATCAACATACATGATGAATGAACATGCAAAAAGTATATAATGACTGTTACTTAATGGTGCTGGCTTAAAAATAGAACCACACTAATGTAAGATGTCAAAAAAATGTATACACTTCATAGTTGAAGGATCTTAAAGAATTAATCATAAATGAATATATTGAGAAGAAACATTTCAGGAAATCTTCAACGCATGATGTGAGAAAACTGTTCAAGAGACTATGTCGCTTAAAGTTCAGCAAATATTTACCATATATTATTATTCCTGTCTATTGCTTGAAAAGATTAAAAAGTAGAAATGAATAACATAGCAATAGATAGAGAGAATTAAGTAATGTGTGATAGTATGGGCTGCTCCCCTCTTCTCAGCTTATGCCAGCAACCACAGCAGTTAGCAGTTCCCTTCCTAAGAACCAAGTGCTCCTTTTATCAGCATTAAGCAGAGCTTCCGCCAACCAACATCCTCCTTTCCTTACCTTCCCTCTCTGTGTCTGTATTACCAACCAGACTTGACGTTCATTGTTGCATTATGCAATTACCTGTGTACAGTATAGACACACAACACTTGCACAGCCCCTTGAGTTAGAAAAAGTACTTATTTCTGTTAAATCTTCTTGATACAACCCCCCCCCCCATACCAGTTGTATAATATGTGAATTTATAAATACAAAAATGAAGGGGCAAAAAAAAGTCAGAAAATAATTAAGAAATACAGTACTGTTCTTACAAAAACGTTATCTTAATCTAAACATCTTGAGATAAGCGCAGGCCTTATTGAGACATTCAGAAGAATGATGCTGCATGTTTATGTTCCTCATTTGCTTGTGTTTCAGGTAGTGATAATGTGTGACCATCATGACAGACATTTTAAGGAAAAACAATGGAAAGGTTATCTCTGAATCCCATTTCTGTCTACATCTACAGTTGCTCTGAGGAGAACTGTGTGTAATAAAGATAATTTCTCATTTGAAAAAGATCAGAAATGTACAAATTAGAATGGTAATATGTGAAATTGCACATATTACCATTTTATGTCCAATGAATGTTGTTTTTATGAAGTTCAATATTGATGGAAAAAAGTAAAATTTCCTTATTTTTTACATTTCAGATTAAGATTACGACTAGTTAGATTATAAATATAAGAAAAAAATAATAATACTCCATCTGCCCTCTCTATTCTTTTTCTTTCCCAGAAGCTGACTCCAAAAATATTCCCTTTTTGATACCACAACCCAAGGCACACATTCATTTTGTTTAGCAGTGAGGTGGTTTTTCCGCTCATGTCTGATACAGCCTTTTGGATGTTAACCAAAGATGCCACATTCCTCCATCTTTAATGAACAAATTAAGCCACGGAAACACCAGGACACATACAGGAGGTGGGGAACAACCAAACAGACAAACATGTTTAACCATTCATTTCACATGAAAATGTAACACATCTAGTATACTCAACCTTAATGCTCATTAAGAGAATTTAAGCCTAAGTGAGTCAACTGTGGGCAGTTTCGAGCCAACATGTCCGGCCTATTTTTGAAGTAGAGTTGTTCGTAGCACCGAGGTGCACAATAAGAAAAGGCTGACAGCCCTGAGAGGTTAAATTAAGGCAAGCTGGAAAGCAGAGATGTCAAAGACTAATTGAAGCAAACAAACACCAACAGGGAAAGTGGGCGTTGACCTGGGAACTGTGTCCAGATCCAAAACCACTGTAGTCGGAGTAATAACAGGGTGCTCTTTGGCATGCTTGGGCAGTGGTTGAGTCAGGGGCTGGGTGCTAGGAACTTGGGTTGGGAAGTCCCTTCTTTGATTCCTGGTAGACATTCACCTTTCTTGACTCTGTCAGCCACCTACTTTTTCCAGCTTAGAACAATGACAAAGAAAACATTGAGATTTATGTCTCTGTGGGATGTGATATTGTAATGGGCCAGACAAAACCTCTATGTTCTCATGGTTTTTGAATATACAGTGCCTTACTGAAAGTCTGAATTCTTTTAAGTGTAATGCTGCTGTGAATCATATAGAGCATAAGAGTTTTTATGTACCCACTATAAAAATATTCAACCCTCCTTTATACTGTACTGTACTTTTATCTGTATTATTTTATACATTTAGACTTATCACATGTGTTAATAAAGAGGGTGAACACTTTTAATTAGTTCTTTACACAACATAATTGATTGAAAGTTTGTATATCAATTTTTGTGTATTTGTACTAAAGTTGGAATATTTGTTAATTGAATTACTGTATACTTGTGTGGTGCAGTTTATTGAAGATTTGTTTCCACTCTAAGAAATTTTATTTTCTGTCTAACAGTGTCAAAAAAATAAGTTTTCATTTAAGGAAGAAAGTGATTGTGACATCTGTTTTCGGCTTTGCATTTCTGAGAAAAAATAATTAGTTCCAGCCAGGCTTAGTTAAATACACTACTTGCATTTGTTGCACACTGCAGTTGTTTGATGTGCAAATTACTGCAGACTTCTTGTCTTTTCAGAAAGTGGACCGACAATCCCTTAAATCCAGGTAATCCTACAAACATAAATTTACATCTGCTTGTTTTACAAAGACTGAAGGCTATAGCATATTTTGTAGCCACAGAAACTGAATTAACAAGATGCATATTTCAGTATTTCCATCAAATGGTTTAATCAACAAATGCTTTTAAAAAGGAAATCTATCCACTATGTTGTACACAGTGTACACAGTAGGGGGTCTTTTACAGAGCTTAAAATGTCTTGAATATTTAATGTGATGTTGATTAGTTTGAAAATCATTGTCGCTGTGAGACAGACTATCTATCACTGTGCATAAAGATAAATTGCTCTATGGTACAGTAAATAAGCAACATCTCTACTATCAGTAATTGTGTGAAAGCTGTTGCACAATAGTGCAGTTCTACATAACACAGCCTTTGTGAGTTCACTGCTCACAATGCTTGAGATCAGGGCAATGAGGGGATTTTTTGTGAGGGATTTTAATGGTCACTTGCTATGTAAGACACGCTCCCCTTCATTCTCCCCCTGCTCCTCTCTCTCCCTTGGCAGTTGCTCTGCCAGATAGAGGAACAATGTAGTCTTTCTTACCTGTTGGAGGGTGTACATTCCATCTCTGCTAAACTAAAGTCTCAATCCTACCTCCAACCCACCCCTGCTTGAACAGGCCCCTCACAGCAATGCCGGCTCCAGGTGCTCCACATCCTACTTCTCATACCTTTCGTTTAGGAGGATTTGAAAGGACACAGTTCTTGTACGGTTTGGCCAAGACAGAGACAACCATCCGGCTAGTTTTCACTCATTTTTAGTTGTTTAATCTGATTGTTTTATGTGTATTGTCTTTACATAATTAGAATCAAAATTGCTTACAGGTTTTCATTTTTGTAAACATCTACCTACCTCAGTGTGGACTGGCAGAATGATTTTCGTGCTGTACGCCAGACTGTTGGTTTGTGGTTTGTCATGTGGGCAAAAGGGAAATTTGGAGGTTGGGGTGCAAGTGTGCTATTAAGGATACAAGAGTGCAAAAAATTGTGGTGTGGGTGCTTTACAGGAAGATTGCGTTTGCTGCACAGAGCCATCCCATTTATGCCGCTGGCTGTATGTGTAGTTGAACAGAAAGAGACAGACAGTTGAGATAGAGCAAGAGGCCTAGTGTGTTTTACTTCTTGTGATCTGTTAAAAGTCAGCAACAGCACAATATACTGTATGTGAAAAAGAACAGCTCTCTTTTTACTCATTTTTTTTTCTTTTTCTTACCACCAGGATTGTGCTTCACATCTGAAGATTTTTTTTCACTCATCACCTGTTGAAGAAGCAGAGAATGTTGCTCAGGTATGTTCATTCACATTTTCCTTCTTCTGATTCATCAGATCTTTTCTTTTTCTATTGTAAAGCTATACTGTATGCTGCAGGTCACAGTGTTCCCACTTAAATTAAATCTTTATTGCAGTATATTTATTTAGGTAGATGTAGCACTTCAGATAATGTGACATTACACATCACCGCGTAACAACTACAATTAAACTATTAAACAATGTAATTATATTGTTGCATAAGCTTCCATTTAAGTTTTAAATAATACAGTTACAGTAATAACACAGACAAATAGATTCCCACAAATCCACAAATTGTATTCAAAGTTTTATCCTGCTGACTTAATTTGACATACTGTTTTATCAACTTTTTAATTTTACTGACTGAACCAGTGAGTAGTTTTAAGTAAATTATGATTCCTTACAGTCAAGAAACACAACGCCGGTTATAGCAGGATACAGTAAATATAACCCCATGTTTCAGAACCTTTACACATAACAAAATAATTCACACATGGTAGATGATAGCAAATAGCCTTACACGGGCCCACTGAAATAATGAGCAATATTACAAATTCAGTGCACAAAGTTTTGAGGGTCAGTAAGTAGGTAATTAAAATCTTGAAATAAAAAATGAGAAAACACATTTGTTCATCAAGTAGAAAGAATTACTTGAAAAATACATATATCATACCGAAATATACCACATTTTGCAAATATATATGTATATTTTGTTTTCAGATTAGAGACAGTTTAATTGATGCAGGCCATTTAAGGCTCTTCAAAGGCTAAACTCATTGAACCAAGACTGTAATCTGTGACATCTGAGTGTGATACTCCACTCCAATTAGCCTGACTTTGATAACTTTTTAAAATTTCAAATAATTCTAACTTCAAAGGTACCTTCAACCACTCCCTGTGTATTAACTACAAAGCAGTTTCTGTATTATTGTCAGTGGAGTAGCTTGAGGCTTCCACTTCATGACATCACGTTTTGCATTTATTGATGGGAGGAATCCCGCTAAATTAAAACATATGTATTGAATCAACAAAGTATTAGGAATGACATATGACATTTATTGAAGTGACCCTTGGACTGTAAAGGTAGGGAATAAAAGCATTATTCTAGCCCATGCAAAAGTTAAGTGTTAAGGCAGACTCTTACCATTTATTTATTGTTAGTTACATTGTTACATAAGGGGAAACAACGCAACAGGTATAGCTGTAGGTAATTTGCAGCCCCATCCCTGGTTAGGCTTTTTATTTCAGGTTAAAACATCTAAACAAGCAGATTCAGAATAAAAAACAACAGAACCGATAAAACAGAATGCGCTTATGTGTTTACAAAGGCTTGACTTTTTAAGGCACTGACATACCGTGTGCAAGTATGTGTGAGTATAAATATACAGTACGCAGGTGTACATTTGACAAGTGAATACATAAAAAATGTATTCAGTGTTCACCTCCCTGTTGGTGTTTAAGCCACTGTTTCATTTGTGTGTTGAAAACATTACATTCTGAAATACAAGTTGGAGATGCTAAAACTTAAAAAAAAAAATATAATAATAATGGCTACTGTCAGAGCTTAACCAAAAGAGTTTAAAGATTACTGCCAAAATGTTAGCCACAGGCCTACACCAAATTTTCCAAAGCAGCCACTGGCCCCAGTGTGTCTTGTAGAGAGCACTGTTTTCCCGCAGATTGTCTTATCAGGGGTCGGCATAGCTGCACTCGGGACAGCTGTTGGGAGGAGTCAACTCAACTGAACCCTTCATGTGCTCCAAAAGAAGCTACACAACACCCAAACAGTCATTTATTTAGCACCGACAGGTCTACAGATATGTAATGTACTGTATGTATTAGAAATGTGTTTGAAAGCATGGTGTGACTTAACGGTTTTGTATTTCATCTTCCTGATGTGTCAAAGTTTAGAGGCTGGGTAGGTGACAATTTGCTGTTCCGTGTAATTTCCAGGTTAATCGTTTGCAGCAAGAGCCTCTCCTGAATGTGTTCAACTGCCAACTATGTTCTCCCTCTGAGGAGAACCTGTGAGGTACGTCTGTCTAAGAGCTAGGAAAACAGAAACACATAATCAAGCCTAAAATAGACTTGTGAATGAAGTAATTCATTTTCTTTTCTGTTACAAGGTATTAGCCACTCCAGGCAGGCTGTGTGGTGGAGTGTCCATGTCAACTAATTTCCCTGGAGCCAGATCTCATGGAGCTCCTCAGGACACAGAGATGGATGTGGCTTGGCAGGAGCTGATGGCCATCACAGAGCTGCAGGTAACTCTTCAGCACTGACACACTGAGAGCACTGTAAAAGTCAGTTTTTTTTTATTGCAAAATGTTACTATAGGTTGTGTGTCTTAGATATGCCAATTACTGTGTGTTATCACAATGGCTCATGCTGTGTTATCATGGAAGTGCAGGTTGTATTGTTAACAGTGGTGGAAGAAGTATTGAGACTCTTTACTTAAGTAAAAGTACTAATACCACACTGTAAAAATACTCTGTTACAAGTAAAAGTACTCAATGCAGAAAAAGCCTCACACTTTAGAAACTGGGCATTAAAAAGAGCATTAAAAGCACGACAAAAAGGGCTGAAAGTCAAATCATTTTAGCTACACTTGTAGGCGATTATATTTTTGGATAGTTTAATTTATAAAAAACATTGTATTTTATAAACTACTATAAACTATGTGTTTTGTGTGCAAAACATCTTAATTTCTAAAGTAACTAAAGCTGTCAGATTGATGTAGTGGAGTAAAAAGTACAATATTTCTCTCTGAAATGTAGTGCAGTAGAAAGTGGCAAGAAATGACTCAAGCAAAGTACAAGTACCTCACATTTGTACTTAAGTAAAGTACTTGAGTAAATGTACTACGTTACATTCCACCACGGTTTTTTAACAAATGCATGAGGACACTGTAGAAAATTACACATTTGTGCACCACAGTCTATATCAGCCTGTATTTTATATATTTATTTTATTAATGACAAAAGTTATCAGTGTCGTGTTGAAAGAGTATGAAATACAACAGTTAAAATATGGTTCATAAATGAAAATTAATTTATAATTACTAAACAGAACGTGTTTCATTCTAGTGGAATAAATACATATCTCCCACTTCTCATGTGTTGCTAACTGTTGAAAAACAAATACACAGCTGAGGAAGGCAACAATGGCCCATTTGAGTGATGGCAGGATGAAGAGATTGTGAGAGGGGCCAAGTGCTGTATGTTGCTTGCGGCCCCCTGCACCGCACAATAGTCATCTGTTTTCAGGTGAAACCTGACCACATCTATGAGAGCCCTTCATAGGCTAGGGGTGGCATGCTAAAGTGGTGGCAAACTAGTGAGCCAGATGAAATGCCAAAAAAGACACCATTTCACTAATTAACTCAGAGGTCTTGCAAATTTAATAATTGTCTTCAATCATTTTATTGCTGTCAGTGTGACATGTATACTGATGTACCTGCTGTCGGTCATAACTTTTGTTACAGGAGTTTGAAGTCCCCAGTGAAGGCTCCTATGAAACAACACAGTACCAAACCATGGAGCCCATGGTCCCTATGGGAGGATATGGGATGGCTCAGTCACATTCTGAGCCTCCTCCTGCTGCTTGTGAGCTCGGCACCGCAGACACTTACGATGGATGTTACTCTGAAGAAGTGCCTGTCTGTCATCGCCTAGGCAGCAACACAGAGGCAATGTATGGACAAGCTCAGCTCAATCAAAGAATGCTCCCCATCTCTTCTCACACACAGCCATCACACATGGCTTTTAGGGAACAGATGAACATGTCTGGTACCAGTCAAGGGCACAGGAGGGCCAATGCTTTTCTCTCTCAGGATCTACGTCGACACATGCTGTGGACTACACATGGACAAAGTTCACACGCTCGCTCAGCTGATGATCTAGAGTCAGACTCGGGTCTGTCTCTAGGTTCTAGTCCACCTCTGGCCTCCCCAGATAATCCTGTTGGTGGTGCACCGGGTTGTCAGAGTGTAGACATTGGCATGACATATAGTGATGGTGAACCAGACAGCATGACTGAGCATGCCAGAAGAGCACACATCCATTACTCAATGGACTACCAGAGTCAATCTTCCTTGTATTTACACTCAGGTACACAGCCTTATTTTTCACCCCAACCCACTTTATCTCAGTCACAACCTAATGCTCTGACTCCTCGGGCAGTGAAACAGCAGGGTCTGGCCTCTGCTCTGAGCAACCTGTACAATGACTCTGGAGTGTCCAGCAGAGGGAGCTCACAACATAACATGTATATAAAACCACAAGGAAGTAACTCCACTCCAGGTACGCTGAGCCGAGATGAGAGGCGGGCCATGTCGTTGAAAATTCCCTTCCCCACAGAGAAGATTATCAATCTACCTGTGGATGACTTCAATGAACTCCTGACACAGTACACTCTAACAGACAATCAACTAGCACTGGTGAGGGACATTAGACGAAGAGGGAAGAACAAAGTTGCAGCTCAGAACTGCAGGAAAAGGAAGCTTGAGAGCATAATTCACCTTGAAAGAGAACTGAACGAGCTGCAGGCCCAAAGAGAGCACCTGGCACAGGAAAGGCTTGAGTTCCAGCGCAGCTTGGGTTTTATTAAGTGTCGCCTTACAGGCCTCTATTCAGAAGTATTTTCTCACTTAAGAGATGAAAATGGACAGCCATACTCAATAGATGAATATGCCCTACAACAGACACCCGATGGTAAAATTTATTTAGTACCTCACACAACTATGCAAAAGAGAGAGCAATGCTAAATAAGTGGGGATAGTCTTATTTAATACCCTTACAGAAGGTATACTGCCTGATTGTACCAAATGAAAGCATATCAACTGGAAGTTGCATGTTCATGTGGTTATTACTTTAACATGAATCAAACAAATGCTCTTACAATTGACTGGAACCACACCTGAGTACCTTTAAAAAAATACTTTATTAAAAAAATAAGACACTGCATAGCAGTCTTCAGTTTAAAAAAAAAAAAGAAAAAAAAAAAAAAGAAGTCTTCCAGCACCCACATGATTAATAAGAACCTGTGGAAACATAAATCTGTTAAATAAAATAAAAAACTTTGGGGGAAAAGTGATGTGCAAGGTTTTGATTATTTTTACCTGAGCCATTGTCACAGAAATGAAGTCAAGGGTTTCGAGACCATGTAGTGGGTTTCCTAGAGGGCAGAAATGCAAAATAAGTAAAATGCAATCTTTTGCAAAAAAGTGCGTTGATTTATGTTCACAGCATGCAATGTTGTAGGGCCTCTATGCACAATTAGGAGGCCAATTTTACCAGTCAACATAATAAAAAAAGATGCACATAAGTTGTCATTACTTGGCTACACAACTTACTACCAGCTACATGACAAAAGCAAGACATACTATCAGTAGTTGAGAAGTCTGGTCTTACCTACAGACAGCACTTAAGCCTTTTGGTAGCTGCTGCCTGCTAGCCTCAGGCTTCTGTTCTCACTCTCCCCTGCTTCAATGATCCTGGCGATGGTTTTGCTACTTCTCTCCCTCAGCTGGCTTCCATGACTAGCCTCAAAGACTTGCATGTAAGCTAGCATCCTCCAGTTGGTCTTTGCAGAACTCAGGGTAGAGTCTGTACCAAGTGATGGACTCTTTATGATTGAAGTATCTGTGCACCACTTCTCATTCCTCTACCAGTATTTTATTGGCATTGATTTATGGTGTGTGTTGTGACTAGTGCAGGGCTTCCCAGGTGGATTTCTTTGGCTGATGTAAAATGTCCCTCATCCCACATTGTGCAGCATCTTAATAGTGAACCCTCCCTTTCCCAAACCACTCAAGAGGCTAACAAGACTTTGTAAAAAAACTGAATGATGGTTTATTTCAGCTTGATTTGATGCAGTTACAAATAAAAACCAGGCTTAAAGAAAAAAAAAAAAATCTACATAAAACCTCATTGGAATGCTTGCTTTCCATAAACACATTGATGAAAAAAAACAACGTTTAAATGAAGACCCTCCATGATTTATCTACTGTACATCTCTTCTTGCAGCAGCTGTAACCTGCCACAACTGTTTGGCTGAGCAGATTAGGAGGTAAACCTGCAGCTGCCCTGTCACTTCGCTTGCTCTCCTCTCCTTGCTCTCCTCTCCTAAGTACTCAGTCCTGTTGAACAATACGGAACAACATTGTTAACTGTGCACTGACTTTGTATGACCTGAGATCCAGAGTGATTTTTTTTTTTTTAATGTTTATCTACACTTAACGAGTCCCTGCAACTACAAACTCTGGTTGTACGATATAAAATTTATAATCTAGGCATGCCATCAAATACTTACTTCACATTTCAAAATCGTCCTCCGGAACGGCCACCATATCCACCATTGTTTGAACTAGCTCCATAGCCACCTGGAAATGAAAATAAAAAATATTCAGCATACAGAAACTACACCAAATGACAGTATACATCCTTCCATCTGCTTTTGCCATCTTACCAAAGTTCCTGCCGCCAACACCGCCGCCACCACCACCACCAAAGTTGTTTTTCATTGGGCCAAAGTTGGAGGCCTGGGGGTCGTAGTGACCCATGTTGTTGTAGTTATTGCCGCCTCCACCACCGCCCCCACCACCACAGTTACCTATGAGATATTTGAAAAAAAAAAAAAAAAAAAAAAAAAACCACACTAGTTAACCACATCTTGAACACAGTAGTCAGTCAAGGGGAGCCAAAACACTTACCATAACCGTTGCTTTCATAACCTCCATTTCCTCCATAGCCCCCACCACCGCCTCCTCCACCGCCCTGGTTGTAACCTTGGTTATACCCCCGGTTGCCACCATTATTATATCCACCAGGACCACCGGGACCACCTCCATAGCCTACAACATACATATTCACAGTATATTGCCATGCTTCAAATTATATTAAAAAAAAAAAAAAAAACCACACACATAAGCCAACAAAATTGCTTACCGCCGCCACCACCGCCGCCACCACCATCTCCTCCGTTGCAATTGTAAGGACCGTCTCCATATCTACCCCTGCCACCTGAAAGAGAAGCAAATGCTGTGTCAGGTTTCAGATGCTGTATATTATACTGGTATTAAATAATCAAATCTGTTATCAGATAGTCTTACCCTGACTGAAGCCTCTGTCGTAGTCATAAGGCCTTCCACCGCTGCTGCGACCTAAACCAAAAACAACCATTAGCTATGGAATAAGGTTAAGTGCTGCGATGTGTATTGATTAATCTGTGTTAATGCATAAAAAGTTTACCTCCTCTCATACCCATTCCTGCTGTCTGCATTTCCTGCCGTGTGAGAGCCTTCCGCACTTCACAGTTGTGAGAGTTGATTGTGTGGTATTTCTGAACTGTGTGATGGGAAAACGTATTAGGTAGGCGTTCAAGACATTAGAAAAGGCAAATCTCAGTCTGTAGCAGAGAACGTGTACTTACTGACAATCCTGTCGACTGAATCATGATCATCAAAGGTCACAAAGGCGAAGCCCCTCTTCTTTCCAGTATTGCGGTCAGTCATGATATCAATGACCTCAATTTTGCCAAACTGTGTGAAGTAATCCCGAAGATGTGACTCCTCTGTATCTTCCTTGATGCCCCCGACGAAGATCTTTTTCACTGTTACGTGGGCACCTGGCCGGTTTGAGTCCTGTGAAGACATTCGCCATTGTTCACTACACATGCCTCTCCTTTACATGCTAAAGTAATTTCCTCAAGGAAAGTTTCGTCAAATGTATCGACTCAAACATACCTCCCTGGAAACGGCTCGTTTAGGTTCAACAACTCTTCCATCAACCTTATGGGGACGGGCAGACATGGCAGCATCAACTTCATCCACTGATGAGTATGTAACAAAGCCAAAGCCTCTGGACCTCTTGCTGGTGGGATCCCTCATGACCTAAGATACAATTATTCCCACAAATTACATATGCATGCTCTCCATTTATGCTATACAAAAAACGTGCCAAGGGGTGATGCCACTTACCACACAGTCTGTAAGGCTCCCCCATTGCTCAAAATGAGCCCGCAAGCTTTCATCTGTGGTCTCGAAGCTCAAACCTCCAATGAACAGCTTGCGAAGCTGCTCCGGTTCACGTGGGACCTACACAATGGACAATGCAAGATACTAGCATCAGGGTACAATCACCAGCACTTACGGGAGCAGTTGAGTGCCATTTCGGTAATGACTATATCCACAATAAGCCGCCCCAGAATTAACAATGCAGTAACGGTATTTATCCAAACTTAGTTAACATATCAAAAATCGAGTCAGTGCGGAGGAGACGTCGCCGCCATTAACGTTAGCGGACATGTCTGATGATAGAGTAATTTTAGCAGCAGTTGTATGCAAACACTAAACGCATGCACGTTCAAGTAGGGTTTCTCTTTCTTATAGTATTACTGAATACATGAGTTTAGTGAAATATCTGAATTTCGTGCATAGCTACCAGCAGGAACAAAAGGCCACGAGGCCCAGCTGCTATAAAATGGCGGCTTTACAATGCTTCATAGCTGCGGTAGCAATGATGAAAACGCAGTCCGCATTGAGCATAGCCTTTTCACAATAGCTTCAAATAACTAGTCTATCGAAATCTAATTTGCAGGAAAATTGGATAATATGCTTCCCGAAGCAATACTCACATCTTTGGACATCTTGGCAGCAAATCCTTGAAGACTTGTGAACAGGCCGGAGAGAAGTGATCTGCGTCAGTCGAACCTAACCCAGCTCCTCAACAGTAGAATAAATAGCAAAGGAAACACCTCTTTCACACAGCAATTGGTCAGTAGTTCGCGCTGCAGTCTGTCGTCAGCATTGGTTGAATCTTGATTGGTCCAAATCCAATCAGTCACAATCAACGACCAATAATCTGAAGGTAGGCGGTGCATCTCACAACCACGACGATAAAAAATGGATGTTATGTTGTGTTTAGGGATATGTAAGATATGGCTTTTTGTGCTCGATGCTGTGAAAACATAATGGATACTAAGGCCACAAATACACTGACGGAATGCACAGAAAATAGCACATTCAATTAAATGATTCAGATTTTTTGACATGTGGGTGGAGGTGGAGCCGTGCCTTTCTTAGTGAAGCAACGCCACGCCAATACACCTTTCACTACCTTGACATACACACCTTTATATGTAATGTGCATTTTCTATCGAGACACACAATGTAAATGTATTACAATAAACCTGTTCCGAACTCTTGAAAAATGAAGGTATAATCACGATAGGTATGTAGGTCATCAACTGACCGAGGGGCGTGTTTTCATTGTGCGCCTTTAACGCGCGCTTTTCTACGCACAGACTAGCCTACGCACAGCACCTTCATAAGTGATCCAGGGCAGGCTAGATGCTAAAGTAGCCCCAGCGTTAGCCTTGAACACCGTATAACCACAAAAGACGCGTTATCCCTGAAGTGAACTGTTCAAGATCGGCGGTCTACACGTCCAAGGGTAAGAAGTGGTTAACACATCACAGTGCTTCATGCTGCTACAAGTATTGTTCTACATTTGCGATTTGGTATCAACGTTGTGTAACGTTAGCTCGTTGAAACGTTAGCTTCCGGCTAACGTTACCTCGATTAGCAAGTTTGTCTATCATGCCCATTGAATAGCTAGTTGCTTAGCTAACAACATATCTTCATTCCTTTGTGCACGTATTCGTTTTTGGATAACGTTATCTAGCGTTAGCGCCTCAGTATTTTTGAGAGTGGACAATTACCGAGAGGTCTTTAGCACGCTAATTAGTTTAGCTTTTTTTTTTTTTTTTTTTTTTAAATTTGTCGTGCCTGTTGCAGATTGAATAAACGACAATATAATTAGCGTTATGCCGTTCGTTAATATACAATAGTATTTATCTAACCAAAGCCTGCTTCGCGCTTAACGTTATACAACCGAATGTATCGGATAGAAATTATTATCCATATTATCTTACGTTAACGTTAGCCTTTCTATCGTTTTCCTGTACAGGGAAGTGCCATTGGCCTGCGACAGCGTAGTGTTCAGCAACAAACTTTGCTATGGGAAAAAAGTCACGCGAAGAGGACTCCTCATCCTCTGATGAGGAAGAATATGTGGTGGAGAAGGTGCTGGACAGGAGGGTGGTGAAAGGCAGGGTTGAGTTCTTCCTGAAGTGGAAAGGATATTCAGAGTAAGTTGTTTCCCTGCCAGTGTGCTAACCGGTAATGTTAACGTTACTTGCACTTACACCGCCACAGATTCAAGCTAACGTTACATCATCAACCCTGTGCTGGGCAATAGTTGTAATGAAATATCACAATTATTTGATATATTTCGAGTGCATCATTGGAGGGTTTCACCTTGAAACAAAAATGGGAAAACGGTTATTAATGTTTATCACTTAGACACCAAGGAAAATTAATTGTAAGTCTTACTTGGCAATTAATTAGCCAAGCCAGCAGGGGCATTCACTACCTATTTGAGTCAGATACAGTATTCAAATAAGCTCAGAAAATGCCCTAAAGACCAGGAAATAATAAACAAAGATAAGAATATGCATTGTGTTGTTATGGACATTGCCGATGATATCAAGTTTGATATTATAATGTTTATTTCCATTAGATAATCTCTGATCAGTGCTGTTGATTAAGACTTATGGTTATACTGGTACTGACTTGCTGCACTGTGGTCTTCCTCAGAAAGCACAACACCTGGGAGCCAGAGAAGAATCTGGACTGCCCTGAGCTTATTTCAGAATTCATGAAGACGTACAAGAAAAGCAGCAGCAGCAGTGGTGGAAGCTCCACTCCTAGCAGTGGGGGCAGCAAATCAGTCACATCCTCCTTGGCACGCTCCAAAGACTCGAGTAGCTCGAAGAAGAGAAGCTCTGATGATGATGAGGAGGGTGGAAGTAAGCCCAAGAAGAAGAAGGAGGTATGTAATGTGTTGGTGCAGTCGTTTTTATCATGTTTCAAAAACATGTTAAATAGCATTGAAAGTCAGTTTAGATGACTTGCATTTGTGAGGTTGACACCCTTTTCAGGCTTTGTGTGCTGCACCCTGGGGAGTCAAACGTAGCTTTCCACCCTTAGAAGTCATAGCTTAGCTCTTGATTAAAACCTCATTATTTGTATGTTAACAGTTTTTGGTGTCTCATCTTGGTGGGGGAGATTTTCTGCATATCCCTGCTCCCATTCACACATGGCCCCATGCAGGAAATGTCCTGGCACATTTCAGGGAAAGAAAGGGGCTTTAGAAGAGAGAAAAACTTTAATCTTTTATACATTTCAAGGACACACTTGTAGCAGCTTTTCGTTGATTTGTCAAAACGTATACTAGTTTTCTTTGGCATGCAGTAAATGTATATTGAATCAGTAGGTTAAGAAATGGAGAGACTGTGAAACAAATAATTTACCTGGAGTGTATTTTTATGCTAGTTAAAATTGTGCAAGAATTACTATAAAAATGTGTTTTTCTCTTCGTTGTCTTTCAGGATGACATTCTAGTTGCACGTGGCTTTGAGAGAGGACTTGAGCCAGAGAAGATCATTGGAGCAACTGACTCGTGTGGAGATCTAATGTTTCTTATGAAGTGGTAGGTTTTGTTAACATGTTCATCATGTTTTGGCCCAATGTTGCTCTGGAATTTAAACTTTAAATTTAATCTGGACTATTGACTTTGGTATTAAATCGTATTAGCCCTGTGTTTACTACGGGTTTATGTGCATATAGTGCAGGGAAGTGAGATTCGATCACAAGTGGACACTCAAGACTTGTGGAGACGCATTTTAATGATAATAATCTGTACAAAAGCAATAGGTTCCTCGCACTTTGTGCTAGGCACCGTTGGGCTAGCTCGGGCCCTGAAACCACAAACAAACCAACTCATCTGTTAAAGAAATCCCACACAGGGATTTTATGAAATGCTGATTTAAAATGTACACAAATACCAAAACAATTTAAAACAATTATTTTTGAATGATGGTTTAAATATCACTGACTTGTTAAAAACCTTTTTTATAGTGAAAAAAAAAAAATGGTTTTATAATGGCCTTTACAAGGACAGCTGATTTTTATTTATTGAAGTTATAAAGTTGGCAGGCTTACAGAGGGCCATTTTTTTCATGATGTACACTTCTAAAAATTCGGGCTGTCAAACGATTATTTTTTTTAATCGCGATTAATCGTTGAATTTCTATAGTTAATCGCGATTAATCACATGTTTTATCACATGATTAAAATTCTATTATTTTGCATTTCAGAACTGTTTATGTACATATTAACAATGGAAAGAAATTTTTACCAGTGTATCTTGATTGGGAATCAAATGAATGCAAGGAAAGTGACTTTATGAACTTGATTTTAAGATTTGTATTTGTTATTTATTTACTGTAAACAAAAGAGAAATGTGTGAATCTAGTCACACATTTGAATCTAGAGTCAATATAGTGTGCAGTAACTCCTAAATCATTTTGATTACTCACTGACGTCCAGTGATCATCTTGCATCCCTTTGCAGCAGTTCCAATTTGGCTGCTTTCTCCGTGTCGTACAGGCTGTGTATGCGTGAAACTACTGTCACCCTCGACGGCAATGTATAAGACGGGTCAGAACATGCCAACCGTAGTCTTTAAGACTCGAGTCTTCTACGATGCTGACAGGTCTGCAGTTAGTTGCCACCCATTTTTCAAGAGCAGTAGTACTTTTTTTGGATTTGGTTTCATCTGCAGGTCGACAAGTAGCACTCTCCAAAATAGTGATTTGCCTGAGCCTGCCAGCATCAACCAGTCACGTTAACTGTACTACTATGCTTAGCTCGTAGGTGGTAGCTCAAGCTTGACGTGCTTCAGTGATATTTTAATTCGGCTTTAAACAATGTGCATATGACTTTCGACCCGTCCGGGAGTTTTGGAAAATAAAAAGCACCATTCAGAATTGTGTTGCTGCTGTCTTTCTCCATCATTCCTGCAGCCTGCAGCAGCAGGATGTGTTAGAGGAAGTATGGCAAAGGGTCGAAATAGTAGCCTGTTAGGCACGATGTGAAGCTGAGTGAAGTGAAAATAAATTCATAAATGGCGGCATGCGATTTAAAAAAAAAAAAAAAAAAATGCATTAATGCTGACAGCCCTAATAAAAATATATAAAACATTTAGTTGCCATCTTTGAAAAGCTCCAAGACAGACACTACATATAGAATCTTTTTTTATTGAGTGTAATATCCAACTTTTGCAGAGATTCACAATTCTGAACTAGTTTTTAAAGACACACTTTGGTCTTTATCTCTTGCAGGAAAGACTCTGATGAGGCTGATCTCGTGCTTGCCAAGGAGGCCAATCATAAGTGCCCACAAATTGTCATAGCGTTCTATGAGGAACGTCTCACCTGGCATGAAGACAGCGACAAGAAGGAGAAGGATGTGGTCAGTGCATGAGTGCATCACCTCAGGAGGAAACCGTACCACCTCCACTGCAGGGACAGCCTTGAGTCAGACATTTTTCACACCCAAACCTCCGATCCTTGCTCTTCACCATGTCCAACAAAGACAGCGAACACAGCCGTGTTATCTCCACCCATGCCCCATTGGAGGACAGGGGAAGCTGTAGTGGACATGGGTGACATGCTACTGGGGAGGGTTTCTGCTGTTCGGTCTTTGTATTCTCTTTGTATTCTTTTACCTTCTTTTTAATGTCTTAACACATGTTTTAGTGCTTACAAGATACGGTTGTGTCAGTAAGGTATGTTGCATCTATGAGCACATGGCCATCTGGTAAAAGTCAGAACATAGTCTTGAGAGCTTGGTACAAACTGTGCTAACTATGAGCTTGCCCCATGGCAGGTGCACAACCCCCATCATCACATCTTTACAGGCAGTGCACCTCTTTACTGTAAGAACCCACTAACACCACTGAGGATAAAACCGTAGTATCAATATTCAGGAAGCAACCACCGCAGCACTTTCCTGACTGCATAATCGCTTCCTTTAAAGAAAAAAAATATAAAAAAAACCAAACTTTTTATCTCTTGTAGATTTTTCAGTTTGTCCTCTCTACCAGGACATAACTACTCAATTTGCAAATGTGCAGATGATGCCGGCCAATTATCTCTTAATGTAGTGATGATATCCTATATCGTTTTTTATTTTTCTCTTTCCAAGTTTAATATGTAAACGTGTGGTTTTTAAGTTCTTTACGCTGTCACCAGTAAAAGAGAAGGACAGCAAAAAAAAATGTTGCTCTGTTTTCAACCATTTTTTTTTGTTTTTAAACTGCAGTGTTATATTTGGACCAGTCTCATGTTCACAAGTTAGACAATCTTCACTGTATCCACATGGAATGAAACCAGCACTCATCACCAGTCTTTGGGGTCTGCCACCTTGTGGTTAAATAATGAAAGTCTCTTGACCATTGACCAATCTCTATGACAACCCTGCAGTTTTAACGGTGTATTTGATCTTGTTGGTGATTTATGATAGAGTTTTATATTAACAGAGAAAAGTGGAAAAATTCACTCCGCAATTAGCTAGGAGTATTTGTTATCATTGAAATCGTTGATTTGAAACATTAAAACCAGTTTCTGATTAGATGATTCATATCCTGGCTTTTATTGTGGTGAGTAATTTTATTTTCATCTAGTATTTACATTTTTCAGATGGAAGAAGTTGCCACCTGGCAAGAGCTCAATTCTTATACAAAAGATGGATGCCGGTTTCCAACATGGACTCTTAGGACCAAATGTTTAGTGTCTACAGACTGAGGTTTTTTTTTCTTTTTTTTTTTTTTTTTTGGCTTTAATCAGCCTTCTAAATGAAGGCTGTGACCTTCTCCCTTTCATGCATACAGTACATTTATCATGTCCCTTATCACTAAGATTATGGTTTTGGGGTAATTTCCTTTTTTATTAAATATATTTTGTCCTTTCACACCCTTGAGCTTTGTCCTCAGTTTTTGCCGGTGCAGAATTTTTAAAAAAAGTAGACTATTTCTTGTGTCGACTAAATGTTACAAATATGTGTACAGTAGCACCCTTTAATAAACATTTTCAATGTTAAAGTTGCTGGCAGTTGGCTTTTGTTTTAGGATTTGAATGGAACTCCTGCCGACAGAACAAGTTACTTACCTACACCCTAGGATTAAATAAATTACTGTGAGCCGGGAAGTTTAAAAAAGTAATAATGAATCATTGATGTTTTGGATGAAACAAGTATTAAATAAAGTACACTAAACCCTATCTCAACATCAGGAAATTTATTATCAGGAGGGGAAAATAACCATATGTCCTGGGGGAATAATAAAATGTAAGTCACAAATATGAGACCAAAGCTGTTTAATGTGGCCTCTGTTGAAATGAGACCAGTTTGTTTTTCTTGGTTGAGCACCAACTGCGCTCCCCCAGCAGATGGCACTATTGAATAACACCAATGCAAAGTCATAACTCATAACTAACATTTTTATACAAGTCATTCACAGTTCAAACACTTAAATTTGGCCTTCCCGGCATCTTAATTGTCTTATCCTGCTATGTTTGTAATTAAGTGTTTGTCTTTTGATGTCGTTTTAGCCTAAATCACTGATTTGTAAGTGTATTTTATTTTATTTTATGACCCTGTGCGCGCTATGTACAGCACTTTGGTCAGCGCAAGCTGTTTTTAAATGTGCTATAGAAATAAACTTTACTTACTTACTTAAACACAAACTATTCATAAATGAATCTCTTCTGAACAGCCTTTATAGAATATTATGCATCTTTTAGAGGGGCATGAATTAAAGTTGTGTTTACCAACTAACATCACTGTGTTCAAACTCACACAGATGTATTTTAAAGTCTAGTGGGGTTTCTAAAGTCACCAGATACAGTGTGTCAGGCTGAATGTGTCTAAAATAAAGAACATGCACATACTTTTATAATTATTTCCATTTGATTTGATTTAATTTGTCTGTGCCATGTTATGCCTTAAGCAGTTAGAGATAGTAATCAATAGAAATGAGGGGAGAGAGAAAAAGAGATGGGGAATGACATGCAACAAAGGCCTGATGTAAACCGAGGACATTATGGTTCATGCATGGTTGGCGCCTTAAATCCCCAGGCCACTAAGGCACCCCACTTCCATTTGATGTAATGATGCAGCCATAAAAATATTCACTCATTGTAAGCACCACAACAGCTTGAATAACAAACCAAATGCACAGAATATTTAATGCTTTAATACGTGAGGAAAAGTTTTGTTCTCATTTTAAAAGTAACTCAATGAATATAACGAGGGAACAAAAGCACATAAGCAATACTGGTGTCTCTGCAATGGGGCCCTACTGCAGTATGAGTAATAAACTGCAGTGAAGGTTGAATCTAATCCTTGCTCTTCTCTCACCACCCTCTTTTTCTTTTTTGCTGCCTTTTAGTGTCTCTCTCTCTCTCTCTCTCTCTCTCTCTTTCTCTCTCTTTCTCTCTCTCACACACACACATACACACACACACAAAGTGCTGCTCAGCTACGTCTAAAGTGATGGAATTTTCCTAGCAAAAAGGCTTTTACACTCCAAATGGAATGCAAAGGTCACTAGTAAATTTTCAGCCCCTGGGACCATTAAGCTGGGCAAAGGGAGCGAGCATCAGGCTGTTTTATGGAGCCTGGAGCTGTCTGCTGACAAACCCAGGCCAGTAGGTTTGGTTGGGAAAGCCACAGTGGCACTCATGGGAGCTCTGCCTGTGATGTGTGTGGCAAATACAGTTGTAGAGGCTGTTCTGGTTACGTGGTCAACCGGAGTGCAGAGTGAAGCTTTACCGAAGCTAAAAATCTAAATGAGATCTGATTCAAGCCTCGTGCTAAAAATGAGTGTGTACTGTATGTGTGGCAGTCAATAAGGAGCTGTCTGTCTTTTCAGGACCTATGCATAGGTTTTGGGCATTGCACTGAAGAATGATTTGATATTTTGAATACCTATACATTTAACAGATATTTTAATGTAACTTGCAGTATTTTTTAATTATAAACAAGAATCCTTTTTTTATCCAGGTGTGTCTTGCAATGTACTATGTGCTTTGTCTCAATGATTATCACGTATTAAAATATAGTTACATTGTTGGTGTAAATTTATTTATTTATTCACAGCAGCCTCCCTGCACTTCAAACATAGTCCCTTCTGTACCAGTAACATCTAGTGCAAATGAGTTCCTCAGGGTACTGCCCACGGCAGAGTTGGGGCGTCTTGCAGCACATTTCACCAAATGAGTGTCGGGGGAGCTATGGCAATGGCAGGGACTGCTGCAGTGGGCCTCATCATTGTTACACAGCTTGTTCAAGAATACCACTAAAACAGCAAACAAATAATATACAGCACAGAGTATCTTGTATATGAAAGAAAAAAGGATTTGTAGTCTTTAGTGTCCCAGAGAAGCTGTGAAAAATTTCTCTAAAAGTGTCGTAAGTCATGAGTATCACAGACAGAGGCAGATGTAATTTGATGTGGACTTTCCGCGTGCTGTGATCATGTAGGCACAGCTGCCCAACAGCTGTGTCTCCATTTTCTTGTTGCAACCAGAGAGAAAAAAGTCTGCAGTGATGACTGGTGCATAATTTTTCCGCACAGTGCACTGATCTGTGTGAAGGTGATTGCGATGTGATGCTCTAATTTTGGTGGCTATCACACTTAATGTGCAGTAAAGGCCCATAGACAAAGCTTCTTCCTTCTAAATGCCCCCTCTACTGCGCCACGGCTCTCCCCGCCAACCCTCTGCTGGCTGTATTTCCCCTTCACCCCCCACTCCTCCCTTCATCTCCTCTCCCCACCAGGGGAAAGAGTTATAGCTGCCATAAAAGGCAGGTAATGCATTGTTAACTAATTCTGTCTGCTCAGAGCTGATATATCCTCTGCTCTAAATCTCGGTGCTTCCAATAAAATGCAAATGCTAATGCTTGCCCTCCATGAGCTGATATCATTTTTAACAGGCCAGAGGTAAATGCTAAAGGAGGGTGGGGTGGGCCAGAGGTAGTCTGTGACACGGTGGGGCTCTGAGCCTTCACGGTACATTCTGGTGGAAAGGGGACCTCCAGACCTGATCCGCACACCACTGACCAACAGTATGCATGCGTGTAAGTGTGCACATATGGCTGGAGGTATGCACATGAGACTGCAACGGTACATTTTAGATAATCGAGGGTGTGTATGGAAGTGGTTAACCTGTGATAAAGCTAGTATGGGATCTTTGTCATTGAGAAGCCAGCACTAGTAACATTTCAGACAGCACTCATTCACCATCAAATAACACCAATTTGCCTGTGGATGTAATGCATCATATTTCCATATTAATAGTATTGTCATACTTCGTGTAACCTTGGGCTTCTAAATATTGATCCACTTCTACATTTTCAATTATCCTGTGCCGTTTTTCTGCCATCTGGTAAGGACCAGTGATTTGTGTTCCTTCATATCTGGAGGCTTGTCCTGTAATTAGACCATAAATTAATTTGCAGAGAGGAGAGAGAGCAAGAAAGATTGAAGGCATTAAGTAAGTCCTCGGTGGTTGGAGACAGAAAATCATAGGAAACCACAGCACAGTGTTTTATTCACTAGAATAAGATAATTGGATTACAAATTCCAACACCATAACTTTTCTGTCCCTGCATGTGCCACTTGTTTTTCTTTCAAGTATTTAAAACCATGCTGCTGCTAATGATTGCTTGTAAGTCAGTTCTTCAATAAATGGCTAGAAATCATCCACTGACATAATTATACCTAATTACTTGCAGTGCAGCAGCAAAATTATTAGGAAAAATGGGGCATATTAGTGTCAAAATGTGTGTGAAACTTTGCAGTGAAATGTGCTGTGAATCCATCAGTTGATTTAAAATGACCCCCCACGCAGGCAGACAACAATTGTGAGCTTTAAACCTAACTCTTATTTACAGCACAGCTCAAGTGGAGGTCCTAAAAAACCAAATGCATCTTGATTGATTTTAAATTGGGAGTATATGCTCTCCTGCAAAATTAGCTCATTGTCCCCTGCTGCTAAATTACACAGTGATTGTGGCTGTCGCTGCACAGTGTTTGAGCACTACAACTGCTGCTCTCTTTGCCATGTGGAAATTCACATTAGACAAGCCTAAGTTACTTGTTAAAGCAATTAAGGGAAAAATGATGTGACAGAATGGGCTTTTCTTGTGGTGGAAAATGCTAAATCAGCAGGATCTGAGTTTAAAACACTGTATACAGATTGCAAGAAGTTGTAAAGTAAATGAGGGTGAAGTTACAGTAAGACTAGCATAGTAGCAGTAGTCTGTCAGTGGAAACTGCGTTGGTGTACCTGCTCTACATGATACCTTGGGTGTTATTTAGGCAAGGCCACAGCTGCCAGTGTACTCTGATCATATCTTGTGGGGCTTGAGAGGCAAGGTCCGCCAACGTAGAGCCCACCTGCTCCCCCATTCTCCATCACACAGTCCCTCAGCCCTGACCTCCCAGAGGAAACATGCCTAACTGTCGCGCTGCTACAGACAGCATGTGTCCCTGAATTTATGATGGCGACTTTTTGGCGGCCTTTCACGTTAAAAGTCATCTTGGGTTTCCCAGTCTAGCTGTATGTGTGGTGAGCGTTAATCCATTAACATTCAGAGCAGACACGTACACAGCCTGGCTTTCTGCCAGCCCTAAGCCCTGACAGTCTTTGACCCACCGCTGACAACAACATTCTCCTGCCCCTGCCCCTGCCCCTGCCCCTGCTCCAAGCCATAGCCAGCCTCCACATAATACAGCGCCATAAACTATCTAATGTTACACTGTATATGAACGGGAAGTATTATATGCCTGAGGTCCAATATGCAAGGCTTATAACCAAGTGAGAAGAGTCCAGCTGTTGGCAGAGTAAGGCAAAAAAAAAAATCACATCTGTCTACAGAATCTTACATTTTAATCGTATGGATGTCAAATGAACATGAAGTTTCAGTCCTTTCTATTTCCATCATGGATTAGAGTTCAGAGAGGCCATGAAATCCCTAGGATTTTCTGTGGCAGTATTTATTTCAACAGGAGATGTTGAAGTTAATATCAAGTGATCCACAAGGAATAGCTCTGGCAGAACTTATAATGCTGCAAGGCTTGCCCAGGCCTCAGAATAGAGAGCTTTCAACTACATGGCCTGGTCTGCTGCTGGAGGTGGCTCCTGGACTGATTATAATTTTAGTGGCTTATAAAGCCTTGATAAATACTTTATAAAGCCACGTTGCATAACAAATCTAACACATAAAAGAAGGCATAGATGTTACTCCACACTGAATAAAGGGGCTCTTGACAGGTTCTTGAATAGGTTTTATAATTCAATATTACAACCACCATCCTTGTAAAGGCCCGTCATCTCCCGAGGCCCACAGGATATATACGTTAAACACACATTTAAGTGCTCACAGTCCAGTCCATTACACTGATTAGCAGTAAACACATTTGTAATAAAACTTAGTGAAATAGAGGAGGATGGTCTGTGTGCTGATTCATGGTAGAATCTTGGTGAAATATAAAGTGTCTGAGGTGTCATACTTCTGAGGGCACAGGAGTGATACAGGGCTTTACTTACAGGATCCGTAACACATACGAGCCGATTTATCCAAACAGCTCATGTCTAAACATTGAGTTCTTCATCTTAAATGTTGGCCAGAAATAAACCAAGGCAAAGCGATGTGACAGGGGTCCAGTAAACGTGAGAGAATATGGGAGGCAGAGCAGACCAAACAGATGTCTTTCCACAACATAGACACCTCCTATCCCCTTGTTCTCTGTTGCTGTCTATCCCCCACTTTACCTGACTGTCCATGTGTCTAATTCCCTCTCTCTTCTAATTTAACTGTGCTTCACATTACACAAGCATTGTTGCAAGGTTTAATGGTCCATTTTAGCACAGTTTTCTTTCTTTGTTTTACCAGGCATCTGTTATTAGAGGAAGAAGAGCAGGATGAAGACGAAAGGGTGGATCATGTGTTTCCACTTTTGACCTCTCCACTGTGGCATGTACACACCTGGTTCAGTTTAGAATGCTGTTTCTGTGGAATAGCTGACGGCAAAGCGGCTGGTGGTTTCATTAGTGGAGAGGAGGTCGAAATATTTGCACCACAGATTCTCTCTAAAAGGTTTTTCTGTGTGCGTTCTGAATTTTAAGAAAAAATCAGTTGTTAGTGGTAAACCAGGCAATGAGTGCTTTAGTATCCAAGTTAAAACCTGAAGAGAATGATTTCACCTTTAGGCAGCAATTTTCTTTAAAAAAAAAAAAGAAGGAAAGTTTCATGAAGATGTTAACAGGCCAAGAGAAATATCCTTTGATATTTTTTGTTAGCAAGGCTGCATTACTTTAAAATGTCATCTTTAAAAGGCATATTTTAGGCCCAACTATGTGAAAATGTATGTCAGATGTGTTGCCTTGATGACTTAAAGGGCAAAGCACGGCCACCTCAGACTCTAAGCTGCTCATCTGTTTCCTATTGGAGGAAGTGATTCTGGCAGGAAACAGGGGCAGTAGATGAAGCAGACTGGGATAGAAGGACGGTAAAAAAGAGAGTAAAAGGGTAGAGAAACAGGAAATGGCAGTGTGACCCACTGGGTCCACTTACCACCTCGCCAGAACCCCCTGGCCACAGCCAACCTACTGGGCCAGCATTTTCCATCACCTGCTGATTCTTGTTCCCCCACATAAATCCAGGTGCTCCTGAATAAAGCTCTCTTTCTCTACGAGCCACAGGGAGCCGGAGGGGAGGCTGCAAGCTAGAGGGGCGGTGCTGCTACAACAGAGAAGCTCTGCCTCCTTGTGAGAACATGTTATGGAAAAAAAGTGCTCCAAATAAGGCTAAGCTAAAGAGGCAGAGAGCTGGGGATTTCCAACCCCCTAGTTAGATCAAAGCTCCATTCCTTCTTTTTATTAATTCTGTCTTCTAATTAAAAGAAGCTGGACCATTCCATATAAAGTTGCTGCATCTTTTTATTACTGTTTCCTACCTGCGTGAGATTAATATAAGCCTAGTCCAGTGGGAGGGAGACTCCAAGCCCTCCCCAGCTCCTCACTGCCCCCTGGCATCCTGAATGGGCGCTGCAGAGCTGATAAACCCTAGAAATCATTCCCGACTTCAGCCAGAGCTCTTTACAGTACCTTCAGCGCTCCCTGGTGATGGATTAATGCACTGTTGTTGTCATTTTATTGCCATTTTATTGCCCTGGTGCAATTTACCAGGCTTTATGTGCCTCCACTGTCCGGCGGAGCAACGCGCAAGCGCATGAAGCCATCATTTTTAGACAAAGGCCACCGCTCACCCGATCACTGCGCATGCGCACCACACAACCGCCACTCAACACTACACACACACACACACACACACACACACACACACACACACACACACACACACACACACACTCTAAATCAAAAACACGCTTCATTCAAACACGAATGGGGTACTATTCGAACGAGCAGATGAGAGCATCAGTAGTGAATCTTTCAGTTGGCTGATGGACTTCACATGCACTGCTGCTGTTTTCCACTCTCACCACCGGAGGGCAACATCACTCAGCCCGACTGCAGCCCGAAGCAACCACACGCAGTCCTCAAATACTATTGTGTATTAGAATATTCATGCGCTCCTGTTTGAATCTGGTCCGTGCTCGGGGTCTACAACATTTAATTTTCTTGGCATTAAATTTTGTTTTCACGCATAAGGGATATGGCAATTTCCTGAGTTTGCCACGAATCCTAATGCATTTTGCTTCGTTTCTGGGCGAGGCCAGTTTTATTTTCATGAGAGAATAGTCAAATTTATAGTACAGATTTTGACATTTTAAATATTCTGCAATGATAATAAAGCTATTCATCTTTCAACAACCCCCATTTAACGATTAGCAAAACAGATTTGTTATTACACAATTTTTAGTAAACACACACACACACACACACACACACACACACACACACACACACACACACACACACACAGAGAGACACACTGCTGCTGCTGATCTGAGGTCGTTGTTGCAACATGTGGAGAAGTTTTTGTCAAATCTCTTGCCAAACTATTATCTCACTCATGCAGTAGGAAAACAGCCTCATACCCCTAGCCATTCCTTTGGTTGGGAAAAAAACATTGCATTCAGTCTTTATAGTGATATAATGCATTATATTTTAACAGTAGTCTATAATTTTAAATCTATATTAATTACAATAAACACAAATTAGTGCGTTCTTTAGTCATTTTAATTGTTAAGTTATGTATGATTGACACAGAAAGTTATCTTGTAGTACATTTTAAATGACTATTGTTTGAGACTAAATGAACACAGATGTACAGTATATGGGTCTAACTATGAGGAGACATATCAAGTGATCATGGCGGGGAGCAACCACCAGAGGGAGCACAGATGCTGCTAAATCCAAGGGAGTTACCTGACAATTAAAAACCACAAGGCTGGAACCATAAACATTGAAGAGATACATCATTGTTCGTACCCATTCTACAAAGAATTACCACTGCAGATGCATATCAGCTGCTATGAAATTATTTCAACATCAAACAACTTCAACAACTCCCATCCCTGCCTTGAAATTTATTTCATGTCTCATGTTGCCTGTTTGGTTTAGGGGCGTATGTGGAAGTATGCCTGTGTGTATATTTCTTTCACATTTGCAGTGTAAAGTACAATCTTTGCAAGGACCTGTAACCTCAGAGTCTCTTACGCCCTGAGAGGTACTGATCCATCACTCTTAATGGAAGAGGATAAGTTTCAGCCAGTGAAAGAGAGAACAGACAAAGGCAGGACGATTTATGGCAGACATAGAAGTGGAACTCCTGGCTGTGGGCCTTGATCTGAGCTGGGCTGTGGCTAGGCTAGGCTACGCCCTGGGCCAGGGTCATTCACATGCTCACACACATGACTCCAGACCCAGAGAACTTCAATCTCTGCACCACATCCCCAAATCTAGACCTTTCTCCTAAGCTTTTGAAGTTCCCCTGCCCCCTTCTTCTGGACTAACTTTTGCACTTCTATCTTCTACAGTGAGTGGTGAGCTTTGGGTGGTGAAAAATGGAGTGAAGACCTGTTACATGTTAGCTTAGGAGATAGCCAAGGTGTAAATTATGTGGGAGTCACTGGCCAGCCTTATTTATGAGAGGCTTGTCAGGTGTTTAGGTGTTGGAGTGAGATGTGTGGCTTAAAACGCTTACTTCGCTGTAAATCAGGTCATACAGGCCACGTCTGTTTGGATGGTATGTGTTTACGTGTGTTTTGCTGGGGGACTATATGTGAGGCCTGATTGTGATACTGTCAAGGCATAGGTGTTACTGCTGTGTAAATAGGAAGGCGTGTGCATGGCTTTGTAGATCTGTTTTTTCTGGAGGCCATCACGGCCGATACAGATGGGCTGAAACATTAGCTATAGTTATAGAGTTTTTATGCTATCTGACTAACAAAGACACTTTTTATAGATCCCCTCAAAACCTACACCTGCCATCAACATTCTACATTATGAACATGAAACCTACTCAATACTTTTCCTGTTTCTTTTGTGATGTCGCTGTCTGTCTTTATCACAGACATATCATGTAGAGGTGGATAGCTGTGAATGTAGCCCATCTAAGGACATCAGGTATCACTCAGCAGGTAGTTAGAGCTGTCACTGGATGATGGATACTGGCTCTCAGACAGAGGAACTGCACCAAACAGGTTGCATAGACCCTGTATTTGTTACATTATTCCCCCACAAGGTGCCTGCCTATAGTGTGAGCCATATCCCCCCACTTCTGTTCGCCCTATTGTGCGTCCTCTGGCTCAGCCTTGTCTCAGCACAGCACAATGGCATGGGACTCGGCTGGAGCGATTTGTTCCCCCCAAGTGGGAGAGCGTCAGTCCTTCAAGTGAGACCAAAGGGAAAAGGGAGTGGAGAGTGGAGGAGAGATGAGCCGAGTTAAGGTTGAAGGGGGTTAAGAACATGAGACAGAAAACTGATAGAGATCGAGGGAATAAAATGAAGGGGTGGAGAAGAGGAGAACGAGGGAGAGGAAGGGGGACAGAGGATGATGTGCTGGAGGCAGGTACATCTGCATTCTCTCCAAACACAGCATCAGACTGTCTTGGGTGTCTCTATCCCAGCAGCACTCAGTGGCAGATTTATGGCCTCTCTTTGTGCATGTATGTCTATGCATGAGTGTGTAGGAGCAGTAGGAATAAATTGAGAGTGAGAGACACAGGGTACAAGAGAAAGAGTGTATGTGAGTAGAGGCGAAGGGCAGCAAGCAAATAGCAGCCATGTTGCATTCCATCGATATCACAGTCCCCCCCCCCCCCCGAATCTCTGACATATTTCATCTGTCCTCTCTCCCTTTATCCTTCCCTTCTTTCCTCTCCTCTCCCTCTCTGTCTCATCACCCTGCTCTTCACTTTGCGCTCTTGGCCCTTCCATTGCTCTGCTGGGTCCCAGGCTGTAAAGCCCTCTCAGGGGAAAGGGTGTAAATCTGTCTCCCCGTCTCAGGAGATTTCCTGGGGCTCAGCAGACTCAACAAAGCCTTGCCGGTGCAGGACCAAATGTTTCACACGCACGCACGCACGCACGCACGCACGCACGCACGCACGCACGCACGCACGCACGCACACACACACACACACACACACACACACACACACACAGTAATGTATAGACCTAGAAAAAACGGGTGCACATTATAAATACATTGCATGAGTGCATACATTCACTCACACATGCATGCTTGGCCTTGTTTGGAAGCTCCTGTAAAAACAAACAGGTATGCCTCTTCCTTGTCTATCCAAGTGTGTGTGTGTGTGTTTGTTTATTTGTGTGTGTGTGTGTGTGTGTGTGTTTGTCCATAGGACACCCTACCCCCAAACCTTTTGTCCAGAGGGGCTGTCCAGACAAGCTTGTTGTCTCTCTTTATTTGCTCTTTTCCCCCCCTTCTCTTTTCTTCACTTCCTTCTCTGCTTTATTGCACTTGATTCTAAGCGCGTCCATTCCTGAGATGGCTCAGATAGCAGCTGAAGCTAAATTGCCCATCATAAAGCATCTGCAATAGCAATGGAGCTCTTGGGGTGGGACTGCTGCAAAGGGGTACAAGGCGGTTAGGGCTCACTATGAAAATAGAAGGTCCTCTTTTTAATCTTCAAATGTGGAATATGAACTCTGTTTCAACATCCACAAATCATAAGGCCCTTCCTTAAACATTAAACGATTCTGTTGCATGATCGATTTCCTGAGTGCCTCCTAAATCAGTTTTATGCATATAATTTTCAGGAACATTTGGCTATTTGAATGTGTGGGTTTTGGAGAAAAGTGACTGAAAATCAAAAGTAAAATGATCTAATGGCATTTCGGGACACCAAAATGCTTCTGCATGATACTACTAATTACTCACACAAGACAGGCTAGTTATAGTGAGATGCTATGATTTATGGGGGAGTCATATATTTGGCTGTGCTATGTTCCTGTCAAATGGTTGACAGATAGATGACTGCTGGGCTGTAATTGGCCTTCCTGTTTGTATCTGTTCTCATGTAACAACAAAGGCACTTCCCAGCCTTGACTGTAGAGGGTGCACATGTGAAAGTGCGGCCTTGTGTCAGTGTGACAGCAACAGATTACAGGAAGAAGAAACTAAGGAGAAAGGAAGGATGAGGAAGTACAGTAAATGGTTATGTGGGAAAGACATAAGAAAGGTTATTGGAGTGCAACACAGGTAAGGCAAACGTGTGTGTGTGTGTGTGTGTGTGTGTGGTGAGAGAGAGAGAGAGAGCAAGAGAGAGAGAGAGAGAGAGAGAGAGAGAGAGAGAGCAGGTCAGATCAGTTATGTTCCTGTAGGGCTCTGTATTGACTCATCTCTGAAACAGAGCAACTGTGTGTGGCATTTGTAGCGAGAAATGTCTCAACATCCAGCCCAAATAATCCCCCGAGCTGCCAAATTAATCTCAACTGTGGCCAAAAGATAGATAGATAGATATAGACACAGAGGTGTAGTGTATTCAAGTGGGAAAATCCCCGTCTGCTTCATAGTGCTGTCTACACTTAGTTATCAAAGCTATAGTGTTATTTCTCTGGAACTGACTGAGAAGGTGAAGAATTCCAAGGGACCACAGGAGCAAGACAGGGCCAGCAGCCTGCTTGGCAGGAGCCCCGGTCTGATCATCATCTACTGGAGGAGTGACGCCCCTCACTCCTGCCTCCTCCTGCCTCCCAGCTAGCCTTGCCTTATGACAGATGAGCCCAATGACAGCAGGACGCAACAACCTGCAATTGAACATTCCCCTGCGATCTGTCAATGTCCATGGTGGCGTTTCACTCTCAGGAAAACACACAGGGACACACGTACCTTCACACACACCCTCACATTAAGTCATTCCCCAAGTATTAGAAGAATCATGGCCCGAAACGCCTCCTCATTATTGCGAAATGCCTCAGATACCTGTTGCAGGTGTCCTTTGAGGTTTGTTGTGGGGTGGTGTGCATGCCTTGCTCTTGTTCCACATGGGACTCATTCTCTCATTTCAAAATTGCTGATAATTGTAGGCTACCTCTCTGGTGGGAACAAGTTGCATTGTACAGTATGTCAGCTGGTCCTCCTTTTGTGTTTGCTGGATTTCAGCTGGAGCTGCGGTTCTCTGCTTTGGCCACAGGGTGTCACCTTGCTCACAAAGAGCAGATGGCTTTAAGCATGAAAGGGGCTTTATTTTCCGCTTTGGTGGCAGTGCTGTGGTGTATCAAGGCAAAATGAAATAGGAAAAATCAAAATAGGACATAAATGTGTTTGCCACATACAGGGCTTAATGAAGTCAGCCTTGCCAGTACATTAGGAACAAAGGCAGCAGAGAGAAAGGCATTGAAGGACAACTTACAAACAGTTCCAAAATAAAAAGGGAGATAAAGTATGAATGGTGAGCTTCCTCAATGAAAAGCAGTTCATCGGTTGTCAAAGTGGAGATTTATTTTCCAAGCAACTGGCTTTTTATGGTCAAGCTCCTCCACACTGGTGAACAGCAGTGCGTTGTAATATGGCATGTAAAGAATGGGATTCAATAGAAGCAGTCCTCCATTTGTCATATTTAAGGGGATAGAATAATGACCATTGGCTGCCTTGTGCTTGAATCGCTCAAGCTGGTTTATTTTTCTATGCAAAATGGATGATGAAGACGAATGGACTTCATACATGACTTTGCACAGTCCAAGCTATCATATCATGTCATATAACTTAAACCAATAGCTGGTAGCTTATCATTATCCTAAGCCTGGAGCAGTAGCTAGTGCTTTGCTATGTTTCAGTGGAAATTATAAAAAGATCCGGCTGTCTTCACTTGGTTGTTGCAAACTAATGATCACTTGGCTTCTCAGCTATAAAAGCATGGTTCAAAATTAATTGTTTCAATCAATCAATTGGTCAATTTCATAGCCATCAAGCTTTGCCCAAGATCATGTGCATTCTCTACCCTTCTCCTTCAGGATGAGCCTGGAGAATGCCAGATGATTTATGGCCTCTGTGTGTGCTGCATACATATACAAATACTATACACACATGCTGACAAGCATACACACTCAAGAGGCAAACACATACAAACATCCACATAGACATGCACGTTAGCACATATGCACACATTCCAAGTGGATGACACACAGCAGGGGGCTGATCACGTGAGGAAGCAGGATAAGCAGAGGGAACTCTCCTCGGTGTATGCTAAGCATGCTGGTGACACATGCCTGTTGAGCTAAACATAGCACATGAAACACGACCAGCAGTCATAGATAGACTTTACAAATTATGTATTGTGTCCAACTTTCTACATGCATGCATTAAGTGTGCAAATGTAGCCTATATGCATGCTTGCATGCATACAAACACATGCACACACACACACACACACACACACACACACACACACACACACACACACACACACACACACACACATGCATGCATGCCTGCGCATACATGCACATATATACATAGACTGGGAGCCAAGTGCAGAGGCTTGTTGTTAGCGTGTTGTTCCTGTGCTGTGGCTTGTGGGCCTGTCTGCAGGGCTGATCGATGATCTTTTACTGCTTCCCCAGGATTATCGGTCGAGTTCACCGGGAGGGGAAGGCAATTCATCAGAGCACAGCGGAGAGAGGGAGAGCGGAGAGGGGACAGAGAGAAAGGGAGAGAGGGATGGAGGGAGAGAGAGAGAGGCGTGGGGGGCGTCAGTATGAAAATGGAAGGAAAGATAGGAGAAGGCAGGTGGGAGGAAAAACAAAGGGAGAGGAGAGAGGGAAGGAGACTGAGAGAATAAGGAAAGTGTGCAGATGTGCTCGAGATACCGCATCACCTGGAAATGTATGGAAAAGATAGAGGAGCAGACATAGATGAATATCACCAGATAAAACGATAGAGTGTTAGGGCAACCTCAGATTGAACCCTCTGTATAGTATATATTCAACATCAAACAAATATATGACAGTACATGGTGGACATGGTTGGAGCAGTGCTATTTTTATTGCAGTCAGGTGTTGTGTTTTGCATTTTGATTCATTTATTTGACAGCTGAAGAAAACATGTCTGTCATTTGCATCTACACCAGGGGTGGCCAACCAGTTAGGTATAAAGAGCCACAAAAAAAAACGCACCATAGCAAAAAGCCACACAACACATGCACTTCCACACTACAACAGCAACAGTGTCTTCCAGATCTAATGTCATAATACATAGCAGTTTTCATAGTTTTTTTTTCTCACTTAGATTGACTCTGAAACCTGACAGTCTTTGTTATCCACAATCCTTTTCAGGTCTTGCTTGAACTCGGTTGTGGCCACTCGAAGCAACTCTCTCACTCATTTGTCACTAAAGGGGCTTTCAAACAGTCGGATTCAGCAGTAAAAGGGTTAACGAGGAAGGTGATCTGTGGCCGCTGTTTTTCCTCAGGTTGCAGAATCTGTCATCAAAACTCTGCTGCATTATTTTCCATTTTAAAATAATTGGCAAATGTATTGGCAGTATTGGCAGATGCATTCAAATGTGTTTTTTTTTTTACTTATCTGAAATACTGTATGTTTCAGAAAAGTTAAAAACAACAATCAACCAATGACACAGCCCCCAGCCACACAGTAAGAGCCTCACAGGAGCAGGCAAAGAGCCGCATATGGCTCAAGAGCCACAGGTTCGCCACCCCTGATCTACACTCTTACAGATGGCAAGGTAGCATCTCCAGAATTATGTTCACTTGCTGCTGTGGAAACCCTCAAAGGTCTATAGTCACATATAATATTAGACTTTGATTTAAATTGACAACCTATAATATGTCAAACATAATTACCATTGTCATAGCTCACATGCAAAACACATATGGAACCTCAAGGTAAATTCTGAGACACATATCACACATTTCAGCTTTTCTTGGCAGACTTTGGTTGATTAATATGTTCTGCAACAAACAAATATCAAACAAATATCACAAAAATCAACTGTTAGCTCAGCTCCCACAGGTCTCAACTATGTGAGCCCACATTGTAACACATTTTACAGTGGCCATAACACACGTGTTCCAGCTCATTCAGCTCACAGAATGGAAGGAGCAAAAAATGGAGACGTGATTCAGCATCAACAGCTACACCTTCAGTGAGAGACAGATTATGAGGGGACATAAAGACACGGATGAAGTCTTTCCTTTTTCAGGGAGAAGGGCAACACAACCAGTCCACTTCTCCACAGAAGTACATTATCACTAATCACATTAGTGACTAATAACAGCAATGAGAATCCAAGGATCACTTACACTGCATAGAGAATATTGATTTGTCCTATAAAAACTTTGTATGCGTTGTGTAAGAATATGATTTTAAATTATGTTTCTGAATATGTCTGCCTTTAAATGTTCTTTCTTTTTTAAGTGTCTTTTGCAAATGACACTCCATCCCAATTCCTCTCCTCTCTATCTCACTCTTCACAGATAGACAACCTTTCTCTCTCTCTCTCTCTCCATTGATGGATGGACAGATCATGTATATCCAATCTAGCAGTGCTCTTGATGCGGTTAGGGGCTGTGACAAGTCTCCGGGCGGGGGAACCGAGTGGAGCAGAGCGGAGGAACGGGGTGACGAAGAGGACACGACATCTGGAGAACATGCAGGAAAAAAAAGATGCAGCAGACACTGTGTAAGTGTCTGCATAGCACCCTGAGCGTGTGTGTGTGTGTGTGTGTGTGTGTGTGTGTGTGTGTGTGTTTATGTGTGGAAACAAACATACACCCTCTGCCATGCCCTCTCTGCTACTGTGTGGGTCTCTGGTTGAGCATCCTGACTGACTCTGCACTACACACCAGCCCATGATAATGACAAAGATGGACGAAAATTATATAGTTACGTCTGATAGCGCTGACATATTGCGTGTATCAGATGGAATAGGCAGTGTTAGAGTCTCTCTTCCATATAGCTACTGTATGGACCACAGAGTGTCAAGGATGGAGATTGATTGTATGGTTGGCTGTTGACATTCACTCATACCCATGAGTTTCAGGGTGCAGTTGCAAACATTAGCCACTAGGGGGTAATGTTATCCTCACAGCATTCAAAGGAGCCACTGTGCTCTCCAATGAAACTGTGGTGCTTATCTCAGGCAGTAGTGGGTGATTTCCTAGTTCATATTGGCAGCAGGGTTGATGATAATGTATGATCACAGGTTGTAGCATTGCAGGTGGTGTGTGTCTGTAGGTGGGGTTCATGAATCCTTTTTCTTTCTTGATCATTTAAGGATTTTACCAAACCAATGTGTGAGGCCACGCACACTGAAATTAAATACTATTTCAAAAATAATTCAATGCACAGGTTCAGGTAAACCCAGTTTAATTAAAACCACATTTCATTGTTGAGTGGAAAAAAGTAGAAGGATGTGAAATCTTTGCTTTGGGAAATTGCGGCTGACAAATGCTGATGAACAACTGCATACTTTAAAAGGCCCCTAGGTATCAAAACCACACAACTCTTGAAGGTGAGGAAGTTGTATTCTGAGCTAACCTAAGACTGTCTGACCTTTCAGAAGCAGAGAGTCAGGGGTCAACTCACTTGACCCCCCCCCCCCTTTACCCTCAACCATATCAACCCCTTTGACTACATACTAAACATTAAACTCCCTTCACACATACCTTTACTCTCCCCAGACGGGTTGTACACAGTCAAGAAGAGAAACCCTTTCTCTTGTGCCCCCAACACATGCATACAATCAATAAACCAAAACGTGGAAGTGATTGTGAATCCATCCCCCCCCATCTCAACCTGCCTGTCTCCTTCCTGTGTCCCCTGCCCCTCAAACCCCCTCAGCTCAACATGCACCCATAAGACAATACGCAACACTAAAATTATGGAACAAAAACAAAGTCCAACACAATCAGTATTCTACCTCCATTTTAAAGACAATGGGCAAAACAGCAGCCATTTTCTAAAATGCGGAATCGCCACCCACACCCCCACCTCTTGATAGTAATCAAATTTGGTCTCATCTTTTCATTTTCTCATCTCTCCTCCCCATCTGTGTGGTGTAACTCCTCTCTTTCTCATTCTCTCCCTCATCATCCCTCACTGTCACTCGGCAGCTCTGAGCCATTGACCTCCGACCCCCAGGCAGGTTCACCAGCGGGTCAGGAGCCTGGCGGGGGGAGACGTGGAGAAAGGAGGGGTGGAAGGTCTGTTATTGGGGGATGCCAGCTTCCTCCTTTGGCCATGGATACAGCCTTCACTGCTGCTGCCATAGCAACTGGACGAGACGGCAGAGAGAGCAGACTGCAGAGAGCTGCTGGGATGGAGCTCTCTCTTCTGTGATCTGGCTGTAACCTCCATGGGCACTCGCACATGTTCACACACACAGTCACACTCACATGCACACATAATGACAAACTGGCACACACACACAATCCCCATACGTGCTTGCAAAATCTAATCAAATTTCTTATTTGGACTGCCAGGCTGTGCTGGAAAAGACTTTTTCAAGTTACAAGATTGATGGGCATTCCATGTTGGCTGCAATTAATAGCTGCATAATTAGACTTACAAGTTATTTATTGAAGCAATTTGGAGAATACAAGAGCCTGGGGATATATAAAAACCATTTGATCACAAGCCACATAAACTTTAAAAATGTCCTCTTACAAGCATTATTTGGATAGAAATTAGCAATACAATCTCCCCCTAAAATGTTTCCCATGTTAATAAAGTGATAAATGATAATAAATCTGGACTAAAGTGAGTGATGTGCTGGAAGCCTCACAAGGTCAAATAAAGGTGAGAGTGAGCGATACAGATATTAAAAATAATACGGGAGATAGTGTTTTGTGCACATTTTTGCTGCATGCAGGTGTGTGAAGCTCTGAACCAGCATGCTTAGCTTGGAGAGCTTCAGGGGTTAGGCCTCAGTCCAGGTGGTGTCCCACTACAAACAGAGATGTTGCTGATTAACTATCTCTCATATGATCTATCTAATCACAAACTTTCTATATTTCTCTTTTGTGTTTTTGTTTCTCAGATGCTTCTGCTGTCTTTTCTGTTCATCTTTCTGTTGTTTCATGTATTCCACTTTATTTAAGTTTTTCATTTTTATTCCTTTAAACATTAATTTCCTTTTCTTTATCTGGCTTTTACACTTAGCGCTCTCTTCGGTCTCTTCCTGTCTCTTTTTCATCTTGCCTCACTCTTGTCTCTCATTGCTCAAACAAATATGATAAATGAGGCTATCGTTGTCTCTCAAGAATGAGCTGTGAGGGCCTTTGATGTTTGACAGCTTTAATGATGTATCTTGATGAATGGATGTACAGTAATTTTCACTTCATGTGACACACTGTTTTGCTATTGTGCACATTCTTTTTTTGGTGCTGTGAATGACTACTACTTTTGAACTGTGTGTGTTTTTTCTCCCATTTTTCTTGACTTGTATTCCTATGCCTTGCATGTTTGGTGACAATGTCAGTGCACTTGAGCCAGCAAGCTTATCTCAAGTGTTTCAAGAGGCTCTTATCAGCTCTCTTTGTAATAACGGGATCAACTACTTTTAGTGGAACATACACACTGGCTGGCTGTGAATACACTGCTCACCCACACACCCAAATCGGCATGCAAAGTATTGTAGCATGAGAAAGAAGAAATAATAAAGATGTAAGAAATGTAATCTTTATTGTTTGATCATGCAACACTCGACAAAAATGAAAAACATTAATTTCCAAATGTATTATGTAGCCTTGCTCCTGCAGAGATGATCCTGCATCATTAATTGGTTTAGGTGTGTGGTTCAGCCGTGGCCTTTCATGTTAAATATTCTTGGATTTGGCCCAGTGGCTAAATTCCAAACTCCATGTGAATCAGGCAACTCAGGTTTATTCTGGTCTGTTTGCTGTTCCCTGACTTCACCAATAGGTGGAGCTATGTACATGAAACAGACGATGAGGTTGCTATGGTCAAATGCCCTCAAGCAGCAGGAAAAGCTAATCAAATTGCCAGTGTGTCTGTGTCAATTACAGGGGGTCAACTTCATAAGAGGAATAGGCCCAAATCATATTTGCACCTGTATTCTCCCAGCAGTTCCTGAACCAGAAGCAGAATAGATACAGAGAGAGGCCTCTTAGTATGGCAGTCAGATATTTAGGCTGATAATGATATGGAAATGATGGTTTTCATAAGCACACGTTCTTATGAGATATTAGCCCTTCTTTAAATTCTACAGATAAAGACTCTGTGAAGCTGCCTTGAGGGATGAGCTTTGCCATTTGTAGATCTTGGTGAGATGAATAGGGAGTGAGGCTGATACTCTAACAGTGCTGAGCCACTATCTTATCACTTCCTTTTATCAGACTGATAAAGTAAATGACTTTGCTATAGGTGTGCAACTCTTCAAATTCATTATGAGCCTGCTCAGCCTGGTGACTATCGACATGGCTGGGAGTGTGTGATGAATGCAGGGCTGTCTGCTGAGATGCGTGTGTAGTCCATGGTCGTGACACACTCCAATGAGAGACTGATAGGAGATGAAGATGTTATTGGAGGTGTGAAGTGGAACAGAGACTGGTGGCTGGAGGATGCCTGAGCCTCCTCGAATCGAATGCAAATGCAAATTTTAAAGGCTTGTTTAGGTTAATATAATCCTCAGGGAAGCTGGGAATTTAGACCAGTCATTTACATGTTTTTAATCAAGGAACTTGGAGGGAAACATGCATAAATGAGCATCAGGGCTTATTTTTGAAGCACCTAATGAGGGAGAGCATCACTTGAAGTTTAAAGGGAGAAAAGATTGGTTGTAGGCTTTCTAATTCTGTACCGACTGTTAGCAGGCCCCATGAGAGTGTTTTACCAATGCAGAGTGAGGTGAACTTGTGGTCACTTTTTGGCACAAAAATGAACACACAAAACACTGATGCCCTCTTCAAGAGCACACACACTCACCTCAGCGTTGTGTTCAAAGGTAGTTAGATCAGCAAAACAAATGAGTCAATGAAGGAGGTTTGGAATTGTCCCAGGAGGAGCATCCATCTTCGTGGTGAGTGGCAGCTCTGTCAATGAGCGCCAGGGAAGTAATGCACTGGTATTTGGAGGGCAAGCTGTGTGTGTGTGTGTGTGTGTGTGTGTGTGTGTGTGAATCCAGCCATTTGGCTCTCAGAAGCGAGCGATGATGTTATGGAGGATGCTGTTAAGTGTAGCTGAATGGGACTGTGTTGTACCGAATCAGAGCTCTGTCTCCTGTATTAACATTATATGGAGCCTGGTCACATTCCTTTTCCCTGCACTTCCACTTTGCCTGCTCTACATCTGGTAGAGAAGGCATCTCTGTCTCTGTCTCCACTCTGCTCATAATGGTCCATAATCCCTACCAAGCCGACCTGGCGGTATTGCAGAATTTACAGTAATAATAAGGACTAATAGAGGCAATATCCATCTATTTGACCACTAAATCAGAAATGTTGCTGAGGTAGGTGAGGTTCCCCCCCAATTTGCTTAATCATAAATGATGGAATAAGTCTCTTAGATCCAGATTAATCTCCACTGTGAGCTCAAAATTCATGTCCATGTGGAATCCCTTTTGAAAGACCGTCTTGCGTCATTCAGTTTTCCTTACAGTTTTGGCTTTCCTGATGCTGTTAAATAGTGTGACTTGTAAGTGAAGAGCAGAATTCGCCAATATCCTGAATCCTACCATCACAGATAGTGAAGAATTTATAATGATAATAAAAATGTGATACTTTTAAAGTCATATCAGAAAATTATCTTTTCACTTTTTTGCAGAGCAGGGAGCAGGGAGCCAGTGCCCTCAACATGCTTATTGACACAAAGCTTGAATCCATGCACTCTGCTGTGTGCAGTGGTGGAATGTAACTCAAATACTGTTCTCAAGGGCAGCAACTAATGATTATTTTTATTATTGATTAATCTGGGGAATATTTTCTCAATTTATCAGCTAATTGTTCAGTCATAAAAGTATTATTTATTATTTCTTTTTCTTTTTCTTTATTTCTTCTTTCTTTTTTCAGGTAAGTCCAATTGAGATATCAAAATCTCTTTTTAAAGGGAGCTCAAAAATCAATAAAAAAATAAAAAATAAAAAGCACAAATCAAACTCAGAATCATATGCTTAAGAAGACAGACAGGAGGAAACTATTACAAATTATAATTAAATGATCCTCCAAACCCTTCACTACATTTTTAAATGCCCTCATTGGGATCAGCCAAGTGGTTCCAGGCTGCAGGTGCAGAGAACATAAAGGTCTTTTTGCCCATTTCAGTTGCAGACCTTAGTGACAGACTGTAAGAGGGTTTCATTTGAGCGCAAACAATAGTTACTAGTTTAGGGTGAGTTATACCCACAAAGATAAGAGGGGAGCAGACCAAGGATGGACTAAATACTAAATACTCCATGTACCAGTGAGTGAGTCCGTGCAAGGCCAATGAAGGCCACTGAACTCTGGCATAGAGTGCAATGGTTAGGGTGCAATGGTGAGTGAGAGCTTTGCAGCCTGTGACAAACCACAGAGTGTATTGGTACACCGTATCCAGCCCATGCAAGCATTGGGTAGAGGCGTACAACAGATCACCATCAAGCAAATGAAGGAACATAGCCTCAACCAATTTTTTCATGGCAACATAAAATAATGAAAAAACAATTTCTATAAGCCCAAGGTGAAATCTTCGAATAGCTTGTTTTGTCAGACCAACAGTCCAAAACCCAAAGACATTAAAGGGAACTATGCCCATTTTCAAAATTCATCCATGTTATTCCTATGGTCTAAGACAGTCCAAAAATATTAGTAAACATGAACAACTCTCTTCCAAATCCAAAAACTAGAGTGCTTCAACTCAAACTTGTGATATTATTAAGTATAAAGTCTGGAACGGCTCCATAGACAATGAATTGGGAAAGATGTAGTCTTGCTTTGCCAGATCCTCCTCCAAAGCACGCTGAAGGAGGGTCTGGCTACTCCACGTAGCATTCGGGGATGGGAGGAAAAGGTGCTCTGGTTTAATGGCATTTCTTTAAACCAATCAGAACCGTCATGGGCGGTGCTAAACTCCGCTGCAAAAATAGTCAGATTGGTCAGCGAGATGCAGCAAATCCTCACAACAGCAGGTGGAATGAGGCATTTTTTTGCTCGAAAAAGAAAACAATTGTCAAAATAGTTGCCAATTATTTTTCTGTCAATCAACTCAATCATCATTTCAGCACTATTATTGTACAATTTTGAGATCTTTGCATTTTACTAACCAATTTATGCCCCTTTATATCTTAACTGCACTACATTTATTTGAAAGCTATACCTGTAACTTTGCAGATTCAGACAATCCATTATCACATAATCATCTTATAAAATATAATGCCATACTATATAATAAGATGATAATGGAAATATTAGCTCCACCTCAAGCTAGAACATCTGAATTCTGCTTACATGTTGATGCATCACAAATATTAATCAATAATAATAATAATATATATATATAGTTTTGTATATACCTACCTACATTTTAACTTTATCCCGTAGAATTTTGAATACAGGACATTTACTCATAGACCATTTTTATATTGAGGTACACTGTTATCCCGAATTAGTTAACTTTACTAGAAATTTGCGTGCAAACCCGTTACCAAAAACATCTACGTTTTTACGCAAGTTGAAACTTAACAGGTCAAGTTGTATTAACAGAGAGTGGTAAGTTGATGCAGTAGACACATCAAGATTACATTAGTAGTCATTACTAAAAATCATTAGTAAACATAAATTATTTTTTTTCTGGAGTCATGTTGTCTAAAATAAGCATGTTAAGTTAAAGCTTTAGTGCGTAACATTTTTATATTAACGTCCGTTACATTCAAGCCATTGCCAAATGAGTTGATACAAAGCTAATTAAGACTATCAGCTCCACCAAACTCTCTCTGTATTTCTCAGTATGGCTATGTTCAGAA